>NW_022610583.1:0-45385 GCF_000309985.2 Brassica rapa
GATAAAAAGATATATCCGGTTGTACTCTTGCCATCATCATCGTCGACATTGTGAGAACTATCACTGAATCCCACCAATGCTTGCCTTGACGATCGTGTAAACCTCAAACCAAGATTAGTAGTACCTCGCAATTACCTCAGTACTTGTTTCAAAGCCGCACCGTGAGACTCCTTAGGTTGTTGCATATATCTACTAAGCATACCGACACTGAAAGAAAGATCAGGCCGTGTGTGTAATAAATAGCGAAGGCACCCAATGCTTCTTCTATACTCCCTCTCGTCGATGTCTCTTTTTCGTGACGACTTAGATAGCTTGACGTTCATGTCCATATGTATATGAGTAAGATTGCAATTGTTCATACCATCTTCTTCGAGGATCTTCTTAGCATATCGATCTTGTGATATGATATGATCATGGACCAGCCAGCTGATGGAGATAGAGATGGAGAGTTTAGATATGAACCAGCTGAAGAAGATGAGGTCTTAACCATTCCTAAAGGTCCCATAACTCGAGCCAGAGCTAGGAAACTCAAAGAAGCTATTGGAGGACTAATCAGGAAGTCCTTGGAGCAAGAAGAATGTCTTGGAGGAAGCTTGATACTTCAAGATACACTTATCACCATTCAAGCCATCTTACCATCAAGCTGAGTATCATCTAGGCTAGCAAGCTATGTGTGCTCTTTTCCTATCATTGTTTTTGTCCCATTGGGTTTTGCAATGATAGGTTTTTAACGAGGCCATAGTCTTGCTATCTTATCACCTAGTTGATACTCTCGGACCAAACCACATGGAGAACCTTATGTTATCTTTTATTTCTAAGTACTTATGTCTTTTATTTTCAAAACTCTATCTAAGTTATGTCTTTGTTTCTACATTAATTAGAGGAGCCTGTTCCTTTAATTTCGAAATGCTTGGAGCCTGTTCCAAGCCTTTCACTATATATATGTGTGTGACGGCAACCCTAGCATCCATCAAGTTTTCTTTCACTTAAACCTTTGTGTTTTCTTCTCCCTTGCTTTCACGAGTTAAGAGAGTGTCTGGTGTGTAGTATCCAGTCTGTTGGTGTGTAATATCCAACGCCCAAGGGCTTTAGAAAGGTGTGTCATATCCGATCTAAGCCTAGGAGTATCAAGAAGCCTCTCCGCAGCCTCTTGTGTCACCATTCGATCCACCACCTTGATAAACTTGAGTCTTTGATTCGTTTATGCAAGGATCTATCCAAAACCATCCAGAGAAGAGTCCTAGGATCTCATTAAGTGGTATCAGAGCACTCTGGAAGGGGAGTTTCGATTTCTCTTTTGTTTGTTCATAAGATCTACTCTTTATCGTTTCATATCTTTGATCATTTGGTTCTTGTGTGTTTATTCTCACTTGATCTGTTTGTTTCATTATCAAGATTGTTAGATCTGATTGTTTCGTGTCTCATATTGCTAGATCTAAGAATTTCGATCAAGTTCTATACAAAACCTTTCGCATTCTTGTTGATCACGTTACGGTTTCTTAAATCTGAAAGTTTAGTGTGGTTGTGTGTTTCGATCTTTGTTGATAACATAAGATCCGTAGCCATTGAATCTCAAATCATCACCTGTTGAATCTCGAATCCTTTTCTGCTAAATCTGAGTTGTTGTTTCAATTTCGAAAGTGATAGAATTCAAATCGTCGCGTGTTGTTCAAGTATCTTCATTTGCCGCTTTGTTTGAATACTTTGTTTCCTTATTTGAATCTTGAGTTCTGAATTCTTTTGAACTACTTACTGGTTCAAGCTTTTCGTGTATCAGGAAGCAATGGGGTCTGAGGAGGATGATGAAACCTTTGTGAGAAGGAATAAGTTGTTACAAGAAGCAATCACCAAACAAGTGATGGAAGCGATGGTGAAGTTTCTGGAAGAGAAGTATGATCAGAGACCGAATGATGGGCAAGAACAAGCATCTGGCCAGATACGTGAGCAAAGAAGAAACAGACAAGGCCAGCGTGAGCATGCTGGATCAGAAGAAACTGATAACTTCTATGAGAGAAGTAGCCATAGCTCCGGTTCGAGACATAGCAGTAGAAGATCTCGACATGATCATGAGGGCCGAAGGTATAGACGCAATGAGCTATCAGGATTGAAGCTTAAGATCCCTCCTTTCCATGGCAAAGCTGATCCAGATGCCTATCTTGAGTGGGAAAAGAAGATAGAACTCGTTTTCAACTGTCAGCATTACTCAGAGACTAAGAAGATTCAAGTGGCTGCTACCGAGTTCAATGATTATGCTTTGAGCTGGTGGGATCAGTTGGTTACAAACAAGAGGCGCAATGGTGAATTTCCCATTGAAACATGGGCAGAGATGAAAGCTGTGATGCGCAAGAGGTTTGTACCAAGTCATTATCACCGTGATCTTCATCAAAAGCTGAGACTGCTTACACAAGGATCAAAGTCTGTAGAGGAATACTTTCAAGAGATGGAATTGCTTATGCTGAGAGCTTGTGTATCTGAGGACAGTGAAGCTACTATGGCACGTTTTCTTGGTGGCCTCAACCGTGAGATACAAGACAGAGTGGAGATGCAACACTACTTGGAAATAGAGGAGATGCTACACAAAGCTATCTTGGTGGAGCAGCAAGTTAAGAGAAGAAGTTATGCGCGTGGCAGCTATGGTTCCAGTAGATATCAGACCTCTAAGGAAGATAAACCAAGTTATCAGAAGGAGAGCAAGCCACAGCCAAAAGAAGAGCCTAAGTCTAGTAGCATCTACAACAAAGATAAGGGTAAAGTGGAGGCTACAAGTTCGCGTGCAAGAGATGTGAAGTGTTTTAAGTGCCAAGGGCGTGGGCACTATGCTAATGAGTGTACTAACAAGAGAGTTATGATTCTTCTGGAGAATGGAGAGTTTGAATCTGAAGATGAGAAACTAAAGACTGATCAAGAACTATCAGAAGCAGAGTATGAGGAGGAACCAGTTCAAGGTAGACTTTTGGTTGCAAGAAGGACTCTCAGTTTGCAAAACAAAACTGAGGAACAAGAACAAAGAGAGAACTTGTTCTACACACGTTTTCTGGTGCAAGGAAAGGTCTGCAGCCTGATCATTGACGGTGGAAGCTGTGTCAATGTTGCTAGTGAAATAATGGTAAAGAAGCTTGGATTGAAAATTCAGAAACATCCTAGACCTTATCGACTACAATGGCTTAATGAAGAAGGCGAGATGAGGGTATCTACTCAGGTTTCTATACCCTTGTCCATTGGGAGGTATGAAGATGACATTCTCTGCGATGTGATACCCATGGAAGCCAGCCACATATTACTTGGAAGGCCTTGGCAGTTTGATAGACGTGTCATTCACGATGGCTTCACCAACAAACATTCTTTTGAGTTCAACGGCAAGCGAACTGTCTTGGTGCCTCTAACTCCTAAAGAAGTGCATGAAGATCAACTTCAGCTTCAGAAAAAGAAAGAGATTGATCTCAAACCAGATAAGCAACACAACTTCTATGCTAAAGCTAGTGAAATCAAAAGATCTCTTTATTCTCATCAACCGGTTCTCTTATTTATTTTTAAAGAATCTCTTTTGTCTCTAACTGATTGTACACCGGTGTATCCGAGTGAGATGTCAGCTCTTTTACAGGAATACCATGATGTATTTCCAGAAGATAATCCCATAGGTTTGCCACCTATTCGAGGGATTGAGCATCAGATTGATTTCGTTCCAGGAGCTACTCTTCCCAACAGACCAGCATACAGAACTAATCCTGTGGAAACCAAGGAGCTACAAAGACAGGTTGAGGAACTGATGGAGAAAGGCCATATCCGTGAGAATATGAGCCCATGTGCTGTACCTGTGCTCCTTGTGCCTAAGAAAGATGGGAGCTGGCGCATGTGTGTTGATTGTAGAGCAATCAACAATATAACAGTAAAGTATCGCCACCCTATTCCTAGATTAGATGATATGCTTGATGAATTGCATGGTTCTAGTGTCTTTTCTAAGATAGATTTGAAGAGTGGATATCATCAAATAAGAATGAAAGAGGGAGATGAGTGGAAAACAGCCTTTAAGACTAAGCATGGGTTGTATGAGTGGTTAGTCATGCCTTTTGGATTAACCAATGCTCCTAGCACGTTTATGAGATTGATGAACCATGTGCTTAGAACTTTCATAGGTTTGTTTGTGGTAGTATACTTTGATGATATCCTTGTTTACAGTAAGAACCTAGAAGAACATATAGATCATCTCAAGTCTGTTCTTGATGTATTGAGAAAAGAAAAACTGTTTGCTAACCTTAAGAAATGCACTTTTTGTACGGATAACTTGGTCTTCCTAGGCTTTGTTGTGAGTGCAGATGGAGTAAAAGTGGATCAGGAGTGTTGGGGTCAAAAACGGTTACGACAAATTTAACATTCAAAACGTCCGAAGAAGAAAATAAGAGTTTCTCCGAAGAGTACTTTTCGAAATAGATTCTTCCTTACGAAAAAGCTTGGCGGAAGAAAGAATCGAGACGTCCGACGAAAGCTCGAAACAGGTCGTTACGCAGCGACTGAACGTCCGTCCCGCTCGGTCGCTACGTAGCGACCGAGCGATCGTCCCGCTCGGTCGCTACGTAGCGACCGAACTCAAGCCAAGGCTCGGTCGCTACGTAGCGACCGAACGATCGTCCCGCTCGGTCACTACGTAGCGACCGAGCTCGGCCAAGCTCGGTCGCTGTCCCGCTCGGTCGCTACGTAGCGACCGAGCTCGAGCCAAAGCTCGGTCGCTACGTAGCGACCGAGCGATCGTCCCGCTCGGTCGCTACGTAGCGACCGAGCGATCGTCCCGCTCGGTCGCTACGTAGCGACCGAGCGATCGTCCCGCTCGGTCACTACGTAGCGACTGAGCTCGAGCCAAAGCTCGGTCGCTACGTAGCGACCGAGCTCGAGCCAAAGCTCGGTCGCTACGTAGCGACCGAGCGATCGTCCCGCTCGGTCGCTACGTAGCGACCGAGCTCAAGCCGAAGCTCGGTCGCTACGTAGCGACCGAGCACTCGTTTCGCTCGGTCGCTACATAGCGACCGGGCTCGAGCCAAAGTTCGGTCGCTGTGTAGCGATTGAACCTTTCCGAACATCGATACGACACCAGTCCTTGCATTCTCGTCAAACCTTCGAATGCTATCTCCCGAAGACCGTAGCAAGCTCAGTCTATGTTCCCGCTATTCTAATTCATCGATCAAACTTCGCGGATTAGAAACCGCGGAAAAACTCGTAGTAAACGTGTCGAGTCAGGAAGACGGCCCAAAGGGACCTAAAACACGACTCGAGGCCCATCCTACGATTTTTCCTAACCAAAAGCCCGTGAACCACAGCATGGTTCGCGCTTGGCCCACGAGGAAGGATAAATGTCAAGTTTCCGCGGATAAATACGGAAGTTTTGAAGATAATTGTGAAGATCGGGAAAAATGGAATATCTCCATTTTTATGCTATGACGGCTTAAGGGCAGAAGAGTAAAAGCGTAAACCGACCTTGGAGCTAGTATATAAGGAGTCCTAGGCGAGGAGCAGAAGGAGGAACTTTTTCAGAGCAAACTTAGCACTTAGAGCGATTTAGGCAACTTTCCGTTTTTGTTATTTCGAGCTGCGACTCAATTAGGTTTAGCCGTCTTAGGGTTGCTAGAACTAGGAATCTCGCCGACAGCTCTCGAGCCCAGGCTTATACCTTGTTGTAACGCTCATACGCAGATTCGGAATAAGATCTACTTTGCTCTCTTTTCGATTTCTTATTTTTATCGTTGTTATTCTCGTGTTCTGATTGCTTGACGTGTGGTAATTAACAGATATCCGGGTCCTCTGGGAAACTAGGGTTTTCTTAGTTTCCTTATTTAAACGGAAATCGACAGTGCGAATTTCGGTTCCCACAGTTTGGCGCTAGAAGGAGGGGGACTTACGGATCAATCTAACCCGCAAAAACCACTCAACGATCAGGAAAGACATGCGAGATTCGACGTGCGCGAATGTCATCTCATTCAGGGGGGGAGAAACGGTCGATCGAGCCAAACCTCGGAACGATCTCCTTGTTATCGAGTTGACAATTCGAGATATCGACGTCGCTAGAGTACTAATCGATACCGGAAGCTCGGCCGATATCATCTTCAAAGACACTCTTGAAAAGATGGGGATCAGTCAATCCGAGATCGCAAAATGCCCAAGCCCACTGCTAGGGCTTTCGGGGGAAACGACCATGGCCTACGGATCGATTAGACTCGCTGTCAAAGCCGGAACCGTGACAAACATCACAGAGTTTCTAGTCGTCGACCGCCCCGCATCTTACAACGTTATCATGGGGACGCCATGGCTGAACACCATGCGCGCAATCCCATCAACCTACCATCTTTGCCTCAAGTTCCCGACCCCTAACGGAGTCGAGGTAATCTGGGGAAATCCAAGAGTTTCTCAGGTTTGTTTTGCCGCGGAACTAAAACGAAAGAGACCGATCCTCGAAATTACTCCTAAGAAAGCGGAGAAAGAGACCTCCAGCAAAGATACGCGAAGTCAGGATTCAGCGGAATTCTTCTGGCAATCTCGTATCTTCGCAGCTCTAGATGAAAAACGCGAGCCAACTTGTGAACCCGTGGTAACGATCTGTCTCGACGAAGCCTTCCCAGAACGCTGCGTCGAGATCGGAGCCAATCTCCACGAGCCTTTAAAGACAGAACTCATAACCTGTCTAAAAAAGAACCTTAATACTTTCGCGTGGGCTGCGGAAGATATGCCAGGAATCGACATTAACATAACATGTCACGAGCTGAACATCGACCCAACATTCAAACCCGTCAAACAGAAAAGACGGAAGCTGGGACCCGAACGTGCTACCGCAGTAAACGATGAGGTCGAAAAACTGCTTAAAGTTGGGTCGATAACGGAAGTAAGATACCCCGACTGGCTCGCCAACCCCGTAGTAGTCAAAAAGAAAAACGGGAAGTGGCGAGTTTGCGTAGATTTTACCGACCTAAACAAGGCATGTCCAAAGGATAGCTTCCCTCTACCACATATCGATCGATTGGTAGAAGCAACGGCGGGCAACGAACTCCTATCCTTCATGGACGCTTTCTCAGGCTATAATCAAATTAGGATGAATCCCGACGATCGTGAGAAGACTGCGTTCATTACCGATCGCGGAACCTATTGCTATGAGGTAATGCCCTTCGGCCTCAAAAACGCTGGAGCAACTTACCAACGACTCGTGAACCGAATGTTCTCCAAACAACTCGGAAAAACGATGGAAGTTTATATCGACGACATGCTTGTCAAATCCCTCAAAGCAAGGGATCACGTGTCACATCTCGAAGAATGCTTCGCACAACTAAACTCCCATAACATGAAGCTCAACCCGACGAAATGCAGATTCGCCGTGGCATCAGGAGAATTCCTCGGCTACTTGGTCACCAACCGCGGTATCGAAGCAAATCCAAAACAGATCAACGCTCTAATCGAGATGGCTTCGCCGAAGAATAAACGGGAAGTCCAAAGACTGACCGGCAGAATCGCAGCACTTAACCATTTATCTCACGATCAACAGATAAGTGCCTGCCCTTCTACGACGTCCTGCGAGGAAATAAAAAATTCGAATGGACGGAAGAGTGCGAAAACGCCTTCCAACAGCTGAAGCGTTATTTAGCTACTCCTCCAGTCCTCGCAAAACCCGTGGAAGGAGAGCCTTTGTTCTTGTACATCGCGGTATCGGCAACAGCCGTAAGCGGAGTCCTGATCAGGGAAGAACGCGGGGAGCAGAAACCTATTTTTTACATAAGCAAAACCTTGCTGGATGCCGAATCTAGGTATCTGTTGATGGAAAAATTGGCATGCGCGGTCGTAACATCGGCCCGAAAACTACGACCATATTTCCAATCCCACACGATTGTTATCCTCACGACTTTTCCCTTACGGACAATTTTGCATAGCCCAAGTCAATCAGGCCGATTGGCGAAGTGGGCGGCCGAGTTGAGCGAGTATGACATCGAATACCGACCAAGGACGAGCGCAAAATCACAGGTGCTCGCGGACTTTTTGGTCGAACTTCCAACGGGAGCAATAACCAACGAGGAACCAAATTCCACCTGGCTCCTCCACGTCGACGGATCTTCATCCAAGCAAGGATCAGGTATCGGGATCCGTCTCACATCTCCAACAAGCGAGATCCTGGAACAATCGTTCAGACTGGAATTCCATGCCTCAAACAACGAGGCCGAATACGAAGCATTGATCGCAGGTCTACGTTTGGCTCACGGCTTAAAAATACGCAATCTCCACGCTTACTGCGACTCCCAGTTAGTGGCCAGTCAATTCAGCGGAGAATATGAAGCCAGAGACGAACGGATGGACGCGTACCTCAAACTGGTCCAAGGTCTAGCTCAAGACTTCGACTGTTTCGCCCTTACCCGGATCCCCCGTTCCGAGAATGTCCAGGCGGACGCCCTCGCGGCCTTAGCATCAAGTTCCGATCCAGGACTCAAAAGGGTAATTCCGGTCGAGTTCATCGAACATCCGAGTATCGGACCCCCAGTCGTTGTCAATCTCATAGAGGGTCAAGACGACGAGGAAGAAGAGATTACGATACCACCACCATCGGAGCAATCCGATTACGGTTGTGATACCCCATGGCTTCAGACGATTCGAGACTACATTATCGACGGGCAACTGCCCGCCGAAAAATGGTCAGCTCGCAAGATCCGAACACAGGCCGCACGCTACGTAACAGTGGACGGCGAAATCTACAAGTGGAGATTCTCCGGACCGCTCCTGACGTGCCTGGAAGGAGAAAAGGCGAGGAAAGTAATGGAGGAAATACATTCCGGCTCATGCGGCAACCATTCCGGCGGAAGATCACTAGCCGTGAAAATCAAACGCCACGGGTACTATTGGCCAACAATGATCGGAGATTGCGAAAAATTCGCACGAAAATGCGAAAAATGCCAAAGGCATGCGCCAACTATCTGACAACCCGCCGAAGTTCTTTCCTCCATCACGTCGCCTTATCCCTTTATGCGCTGGGCCATGGATATTGTCGGACCTCTGCATAATTCAAAGCAAAAGCGTTTCCTTCTAGTCCTTACCGATTTCTTCTCAAAATGGGTAGAGGCGGACTCGTACGCGAGTATAAAAGACGTCCAAGTCGAGAATTTCGTATGGAAAAACATCATCTGTAGGCATGGAGTTCCTTACGAAATCGTAACCGATAACGGGTCTCAATTTATTTCCACCCGATTCGAGGCATTCTGCGAAAAGTAGAAGATACGACTCAACAAGTCAACTCCCAGATATCCGCAGTGCAACGGACAGGCTGAAACAATCAACAAGACCATTCTCGACGGACTGAAGAAACGCTTGGAGGCCAAAAAAGGTAGATGGGACGACGAACTCGAGGGAGTCCTCTGGTCTCACCGTACCACCCCAAGGCGAGCAACGGGAGAAACTCCCTTCGCCTTGGTATACGGCGCGGAGTGCATGATTCCCGCGGAAGTAGAATTTCCCGGTGTTCGAAGAAGGTTCTTACCCGAACGAGAGGAACTCAACAATGCTATGCTCTTGGACGATCTTACCTCATTAACGAACGCCGGGATCGAGCGCTCATCCGAATTCAAAACTACCAGCACGCCGCTGCGAGATACTATAACTCCAACGTACGGAACCGAAGGTTCAATCAGGGAGATAAGGCGGGAAACACCGCTGAACGAAACGCGGGAATACTCGGAGCAAACTGGGAAGGTCCTTTTGTGGGAACCGAAATTCGCACTGTCGATTTCCGTTTAAATAAGGAAACTAAGAAAACCCTAGTTTCCCAGAGGACCCGGATATCTGTTAATTACCACACGTCAAGCAATCAGAACACGAGAATAACAACGATAAAAATAAGAAATCGAAAAGAGAGCAAAGTAGATCTAATTCCGAATCTGCGTATGAGCGTTACAACAAGGTATAAGCCTGGGCTCGAGAGCTGTCGGCGAGATTCCTAGTTCTAGCAACCCTAAGACGGCTAAACCTAATTGAGTCGCAGCTCGAAATAACAAAAACGGAAAGTTGCCTAAATCGCTCTAAGTGCTAAGTTTGCTCTGAAAAAAGTTCTCCCTTGTGCTCCTCGCCTAGGACTCCTTATATACTAGCTCCAAGATCGGTTTACGCTTTTACTCTTCTGCCCTTAAGCCGTCATAGCATAAAAATGGAGATATTCCATTTTTCCCGATCTTCACAATTATCTTCAAAACTTCCGTATTTATCCGCGGAAACTTGACATTTATCCTTCCTCGCGAGCCAAGCGCGAACCATGCTGTGGTTCACGGGTTTTTGGTTAGGAAAAATCGTAGGATGGGCCTCGAGTCGTGTTTTAGGTCCCTTTGGGCCGTCTTCCGACTCGACACGTTTACTACGAGTTTTCCGCGGTTTCTAATCCGCGAAGTTTGATCGATGAATTAGAATAGCGGGCAACATAGACTGAGCTTGCTACGGTCTTCGGGAGATAGCATTCGAAGGTTTGACGAGAATGCAAGGACTGGTGTCGTATCGATGTTCGGAAAGGTTCAATCGCTACACAGCGACCAAACTTTGGCTCGAGCCCGGTCGCTATGTAGCGACCGAGCGAAACGAGTGCTCGGTCGCTACGTAGCGACCGAGCTTCGGCTTGAGCTCGGTCGCTACGTAGCGACCGAGTGGGACGATCGCTCGGTCGCTACGTAGCGACCGAGCTTTGGCCTGAGCTCGGTCGCTACGTAGCGACCGAGCGGGACGATCGCTCGGTCGCTACGTAGCGACCGAGCTTGGCTGAGCTCGGTCGCTACGTAGCGACCGAGCTTTGGCCCGAGCTCGGTCGCTACGTAGCGACCGAGCGGGACGATCGCTCGGTCGCTACGTAGCGACCGAGCTTGGCTGAGCTCGGTCGCTACGTAGCGACCGAGCGGGACGATCGCTCGGTCGCTACGTAGCGACCGAGCTTTGGCTCGAGCTCGGTCGCTACGTAGCGACCGAGCTTGGCTGAGCTCGGTCGCTACGTAGCGACCGAGCTTGGCTGAGCTCGGTCGCTATGTAGCGACTGAGCGGGACGATCGCTCGGTCGCTACGTAGCGACCGAGCTTTGGCTCGAGCTCGGTCGCTACTTAGCGACCGAGCGGGACGATCGCTCGGTCGCTACGTAGCGACCGAGCTTGGCTGAGCTCGGTCGCTACGTAGCGACCGAGCGGGACGATCGCTCGGTCGCTACGTAGCGACCGAGCTTTGGCTCGAGCTCGGTCGCTACGTAGCGACCGAGCGGGACGATCGCTCGGTCGCTACGTAGCGACCGAGCTTGGCTGAGCTCGGTCGCTACGTAGCGACCGAGCGGGACGATCGCTCGGTCGCTACGTAGCGACCGAGCTTTGGCTCGAGCTCGGTCGCTACGTAGCGACCGAGCGGGACGATCGCTCGGTCGCTACGTAGCGACCGAGCTTGGCTGAGCTCGGTCGCTACGTAGCGACCGAGCTTTGGCTCGAGCTCGGTCGCTACGTAGCGACCGAGCGGGACGATTGCTCGGTCGCTACGTAGCGACCGAGCTTGGCTGAGCTCGGTCGCTACGTAGCGACCGAGCGGGACGATCACTCGGTCGCTACGTAGCGACCGAGCTTTGGCCGAGCTTGGTTGCTACGTAGTGATCGAGCGGGACGATCGTTTGGTTTGAATCCCAAAGAATACTTCTTCGTAGAAATAACCTCGTATACGAAAATTACATCCCTTCTTTTACTAACTCTTTCGGAAATACGATCTCTGAGGATTTTCGGGTGGTAATTCCGTCGTAACCGTTTTTGACCCCAACAGTTAGCCCCCAGCCCGTTAGGATCATGCATGGGGGGATCCTAGCGTGCGGTTAGGCATGTTTGGCAAGTTAGGCGTGATGGATGGAATTAATATGCGAAAGTCCGAGCTTGAATAGTAAATCCTCATGTCTTATAAGAAGAGAGGTAACTTATTCCATAATTTTTTCACTTTCTTGTTTTTCTCTAAGATCTTTCAAAAAAAAAAAAAAAAACTCTCTATCTTTCTCTCCACCCTTTTCCTCTATTCTCTTAAGAGAAGTGTAAAGATGTCGAGCAAGAAAAAGATTGCGAAAAAAGGATCTTCGTCCGTGAGTCCTTACGAAGAGCTCGTCGTCCCGAAGACGGAGTTCGTGCCTCACTCGGTGCATCCTGCTGAGAACGAGGCATGGTGGGTTGCTCATTACGGCTCGTTGATCCCTCCCAAGGAGAAGCCATTCCCGGTCCTGGTCCATCGTGTAGTCGAGGGAAAAGACGCAAGTAGGACCACTGACGAGTTTCTCGCGACGATGCGGTCGTTCTACCGCATCCCGGATGTTGTGGAGTTCCGGGTTCCCTGCCGCGGGGAATGTGCTAACAACCCCCCGGAGGGTTACTTTACTTGTTATGAGGTGTTCATAGTGCGTTGTCGCCTCTGGTTCCCCATACCCAAAATTCTCGTCCGAGTGTTGGACCGTTTCGAAGTCGCGATAAGTCAGTTGACACCCCTTGCCATTCAGCACCTTATTGGGATCTTGATCCTAAGCTATGAGCATGGCCTTTCCCTTTCCGTCGATCATTATGAAGCGCTTTTGAGGCTTCAACTTGTCAAGGATACGGATAAGCATAGGTTTGTCCCTCGGAAATTTATGTCGGTGGTTAAGAAGTTCATTTCGAACTTCAACTCGTGGAAGAAGTTCTTTTTCTTTGTTCGTTTGGACGCTGCGTCCGTCGAAGAGAGTTGCATTCCACTGTTCCGGAGGTTGCCGAACAATCGTCCCTTCATCAATCCTCTTGCTCCGTTCCCTGAGGATATTATCGCGGTGAGGGATCTTCTCAGGAATGGTCCCTTCTTCTGGACTTCTTTCACGCCGAGAAGGGTTCGGAAGGCACTGAAATTTGTGCAACCTGGTCCAGCTTTGGACGCGGATACGGGAAGCGACTCCGAACCCGACGGCCAGAGTCCCGTTGAAGCTCCGACAGCCGCGCCGGAGTCGAGCTCTTGGAAGGGAAAAGATGTCGATCTCGGCGACATAGAGTTTTCGATGGATGACTCTATGCTTCCAGGATGGGATCCGAACCTTGCTTACGGCGACGGAAGCGGTTCGAGCGAGGCCCCCATTCCGGACTTCGATGATTTCTTTGCTGGGCTGCCATCGGGTTTCGATGCTCCTCCTCCTACGAAAGAATCGGCGAGGCCGAGAGTCGTTGCGGAAGGATCTCGCATCATCAATGGGGTTAGTTTTTTCTTGGGAATTTTTAGTGATTATCCTATGTATGGATTTGTAACACGCCTATTGATTTTGCAGGGCCTGAGCTTGCTGGGCTCGGCCATCGAGGCGGGTCATAGAGAAGCCATGGTCTACCGCTTCAAGGCGGAGAAAGCGGAGCGGGATCTCGCCCGCGTGCAAGGCGAGATGCTGGAGCGAGAGGCACAGCTTACTCGTGATCATGCGCGGGCTGTTCGCAGATCGGAGAGGAAAGGCAAAAGAGAGATCGTCGAGGTGATGAAGACTCGCGCATCTCAGTTCCAGGTTGAGTACGGGAATCTTAAGAATGCCTTTACCTCGGTGGGCGACTTTCGCGAGTGCCGTGGTTCGGTCGGAAGTCTTTGGAGGACGCAAGCCGACGACTATGTGTTTGAAGAGGAAATGAGCTTGATGAAGAGTGGGATGAGTGACCGTGCCCACGCTGAGGCGCTTATCCCTCCGATCGACGAGAGGATTCAAGGGTTCTGGGATTCCATCCCGGTTTCTCCTGATACCGAGGAGGTCCCGATCGATTTTCACGGCGGTGGCGAGGAAGTGGATCGTCCTGCGGATGCGTTTGGTGCTTCGTTGTCCGGGGACTTCGACTTTGGATTATGAGGGATGGATCAGTTATCCTTGTTTTCGGCCGAATGTGGCCCTTTGAATTTGGATTTCGTTTAGGCCAAGATGGCCGTATTTGTATTTCGGGGACTGGCCGTTGGTGGCTTTGAATCCCTTGCCGCTTTACGCGGTTTATTTATATGATAAATGTTTCGTTTCGAGTTTTTCCTGAGTAGGGTTGAAGTAAATACGAGTTGTCGTCTCGTATGTAGTTCTAATTAGACGTTCAATCTGTTGGTTCGTTCGTGATTTTCGTAAAATTTATCTGTCTTTACGATTTTCGAGAACATTGAGATACGAACGGAGAGGCATGGTTTATGATCTCGTATCTTTTAGATATCATGCCTTGAGATGTTTGAGACCAGAGCGTTGGGTTTAGGGCAAGACCTAGGTTTACTTTCGGTTAAGGTTTGTGCGGTGACTAGCCGGCTATCGTTTTTCCTGTTGCGATTTCTTCCTGACTCGCACCGGTTTAAAGTCCGCGATATGTTCTCGGCTTATATGACTTGTATGGTACGAATCGAGCATCTTCTCAGAATCAACTGGAAGTGCTAAACCAAAATTTCGGATTTTTGTTGTAGCGCGCTTTTGTCCTTGTGCTGGACGTTTTTAAAGATCAAAAGAGTGATCGGATTGCGTTTGTTTAAGACGGCTGGCGTGTTCGTCGGGGCCAATCGACGAACGGGGTGTAAGGTTTTTGGTAGTCGCGTTCGGACAATTTGTTTAGCTTTGTCCTCGAATTTTAACTTTTTGCGACGTCTCGCAGTTATTTTCGAGGATTATGCGTGTTTGAAAGGTGATAATCTTTACGATTTTTGGGCCAGATGAGGCCGCAGACGAGCGTAAACTGAAGCGTAAGCGTTTTCGATAAAAAGACAGTGTATATTGTAAAAAAAATTTTATGTTTCTAAAAACTCGATTACAATGATGGCGATTTGTGGCCCCCTTTTTAGAGAGGGGGATAGCTGAACTCGTCTTTTGACAAGCTGCCTACGTACCCCTTTCGAGGATCAAGCCATCTCGTAGTTCTGTTTCATGCCGCGAGTGTTCTTACTCGGCGGTTGGTGTCGCGATGTCCGCCTTGACCGTGTCGATCGTGGTTGGGTCGACGCTATTTTCCGGATGTTCCGGTTGAGTTGTCGCGTGGGCTTCGGATTTATGTCGAGCTTCGACGTCCGACGCGTTTGCGTTGACAGACGATTTTACTTCGTCCTTGTGCGGGGCGCTTTTGGCCGAAGATCGATCTATCTTCGCGCGTTTGCCGTTTGCAGAAGTCGTGATTTGCCTTAACTTATGCTCCGCGAGGAAGCATAGTCGCGACTGTTTTTGGCATCCCCAGATGGCCGCGACTCCGCTCGGCATTGGGAACTTGAGACCCAGGTGGTAAGTTGACGGAACTGCCTGCATGGCGTTGAGCCATGGGGTTCCCATGATCACGTTGTAGATAGCGGGATGGTCGACTACCGCGAATTCGACGATTTTCGTGATCTCCTTGGCCATGACTGGCAATTGGATTGACCCGAGAGTCATCGACACTTCGCCTGAAAAACCCGTGAGTGGTTTTGGCGTCGGAATTACCTCTCCGAGTTCGATACTCATCCGATTGAGAGTGTCGCGGAAGATTACGTTGACCGTGCTTCCCGTATCGACGAGTACCCTTCCGACTTCTAAATCTCGTATGACGAGATCTATGACGAGCGGGTCGCAGTGAGGTTGGTCGATACCGCCGGCTTCTTCCTCCGTGAAGGTGATCGAGCAATTTTGGCCGTCTCGAGGAGGAGACCATGTAGGCCATTTTGCGCTTGATTCTGCCTTCCGTTGGTAAGCCTTGATGGCTGACACGGTATCGCCGCAGTATTGAGATCCTCCGATGATCATATTGACTCTGCGACGATTGTTATCGTTCCCTTTGTCATCCGGCCTCCTACCGCGTTTATCCCCAGGTTGGTTTCGTTGAGGAGATTTTTCGGCGGGCGGATTTCTGTCCGTCTTTGGAGGCCGATCAGAATCGAGGATGAGATCCTTGACGCTAGTTACTTCCGAAAGCTCTCCAGCGAGCAGCTTCGCGGCCAGTCTTGCTCCCAAGACTTTGCAATTGGTCGTGGAGTGTCCTCGGGATTGGTGGAACTCGCAGAAGGTGTTTCGTCATACCCTTGATTGCGAGTCCATGTGTTGCCCGTGGTCCGGCCTTGATCCGAACTGATCGCATAGTTATGCGCCCCTTGGAGATCTTCCCCCTCGTGATGGACGTACTTGTCGTTACGAGAGTTCTTCTTTTTCCCCTTCGGATCTGCGTCTTTCGAGGATGGTCTTGCCGGCTTATGTTTTTGCGATAAGACTTTAGTTTCTTCCTCCACTATGATATAGTCCGTTGCTTTGTGGAGGGCGTCCTGGATCGTTCGCGGTTTGTCGAGAGTTATCCATTTTCTGAATTTCGACTTGTACCAGAGCGTCTTTCTCAGCGCGTCGATGGCCACTTTGTCGCTTATCCCGCTGACCCTGGACATTATCAGTTTGAACCGACTGATAAACTCGCGGAGGGGTTCGTCTTCCCTCTGGGAGAGACTCCAGAGATCAACATCGGAGGTTTCCCTGTCTATGAATACAGAGTACTGTTTGAGGAATTCCGATGCGAGCTGTCGAAAACTCCCGATGGTGTTGCGACGAAGGCGTGCGAACCATTCGAGCGCTGCTCCTTCAAGATTTTCGACGAACAGGCGGCAATAGCCGGCATCCTTTTCGCCGTCCTTCAGTCTTGCTCTTCCCATCGCGATGTGGAAAGCCTGAAGGTGCGCTTTTGGATCGGCCGTACCATCGTACTTCGGTACTTTGATCTTTCCCGGATCGGACACCCTCATGTCCGAAATGCGACTGGTAAAGGGGGTCTTTCGAGCTCCTTCCAGCAGTCGATCGATCTCGGGGGCAGCACTAGTAGCATGATGGATTTGAGACTTTACGGCTCTCACTTCTGCCGCAGTCTTGGTGATGTAGTCGCGAAGATCGCGGATATCCGATGTCTCGTCAGTGGATTTCCGAGCCTGTCGGCGCTTACTGCGAGTGAGCTCGGTTTGCCTTTCGGCCAGCTCCTCTTGTTCGTTCCAATAGGCGACTTCTTCTTCTTCCGTCATTGGTTTTTCGAACGGGGAGCCTTCCCGAGCGGATCGGCTTCTGGTCCTTCTTGGATGTCTGTCGACATCCTCGTCGGTGTCGTCGTTGGAGACATCGCTAGGATCCAGGTCAATGTGTTCGGCTTCGTTATCCTCCGAGTCCTTTGCAGGGAGCGGAAGACTTTCAGAGTTCCCCTTCTCGATGGGAGACTTCTCGCTGGGGTTTTGACCGGAAGGTCGTTCCCGCGCGACTCCTGCTCTATCGAGTGGGGTGGCGAAATCGAGCCTCTTCCCGCGGATTTTGGTGGTTCCGCGGGGACGGATAGCTTGGGTCCTTGCCGTTAAGGTTTCAACCTGTTTGGTCAAGGTATTCACGAGCTTATCCTGTTCTTCCGACCTTTTTTCATAGGTGGCGAACATCTTTTTAAACTCCTCGAGAGTCGCGGCGTTGGCTTGCGCGTTGGCCGCAGATACGTCCGCTACCGGAGTGTGGAGATCGGTGCCGCTGCCTCCGTTAAGGGGAGTTTGCACGTTATCCGCGTCGTTGGTTGACATGTCTGACTGTGTGTGGCTTTTGCGGGTTAGATTGATCCGTAATCCCCCTCCTTCTAGCGCCAAACTGTGGGAACCGAAATTCGCACTGTCGATTTCTGTTTAAATAAGGAAACTAAGAAAACCCTAGTTTCCCAGAGGACCCGGATATCTCTTAATTACCACACGTCAAGCAATCAGAACACGAGAATAACAACGATAAAAATAAGAAATCGAAAAGAGAGCAAAGTAGATCTTATTCCGAATCTGCGTATGAGCGTTACAACAAGGTATAAGCCTGGGCTCGAGAGCTGTCGGCGAGATTCCTAGTTCTAGCAACCCTAAGACGGCTAAACCTAATTGAGTCGCAGCTCGAAATAACAAACACGGAAAGTTGCCTAAATCGCTCTAAGTGCTAAGTTTGCTCTGAAAAAAGTTCTCTCCTCTGCTCCTCGCCTAGGACTCCTTATATACTAGCTCCAAGGTCGGTTTACGCTTTTACTCTTCTGCCCTTAAGCCGTCATAGCAAAAAATGGAGATATTCCGTTTTTCCCGATCTTCACAATTATCTCCAAAACTTCCGTATTTATCCGCGGAAACTTGACATTTATCCTTCCTCGCGGGCCAAGCGCGAACCATGCTGTGGTTCACGGGCTTTTGGTTAGGAAAAATCGTAGGATGGGCCTCGAGTCGTGTTTTAGGTCCCTTTGGGCCGTCTTCCGACTCGACACGTTTACTACGAGTTTTCCGCGGTTTCTAATCCGCGAAGTTTGATCGATGAATTAGAATAGCGGGAAACATAGACTGAGCTTGCTACGGTCTTCGGGAGATAGCATTCGAAGGTTTGACGAGAATGCAAGGACTGGTGTCGTATCGATGTTCGGAAAGGTTCAATCGCTATACAGCGACCGATCTTTGGCTCGAGCCCGGTCGCTATGTAGCGACCGAGCGAAACGAGTGCTCGGTCGCTACGTAGCGACCGAGCTTCGGCTTGAGCTCGGTCGCTACGTAGCGACCGAGCGGGACGATCGCTCGGTCGCTACGTAGCGACCGAGCTTTGGCTCGAGCTCGGTCGCTACGTAGCGACCGAGCGGGACGATCGCTCGGTCGCTACGTAGCGACCGAGCTTTTGGCTCGAGCTCGGTCGCTACGTAGCGACCGAGCGGGACGATCGCTCGGTCGCTACGTAGCGACCGAGCTTTGGCTCGAGCTCGGTCGCTACGTAGCGACCGAGCGGGACGATCGCTCGGTCGCTACGTAGCGACCGAGCTTGGCTGAGCTCGGTCGCTACGTAGCGACCGAGCGGGACGATCGCTCGGTCGCTACGTAGCGACCGAGCTTTGGCTCGAGCTCGGTCGCTACGTAGCGACCGAGCGGGACGATCGCTCGGTCGCTACGTAGCGACCGAGCTTGGCTGAGCTCGGTCGCTACGTAGCGACCGAGCGGGACGATCGCTCGGTCGCTACGTAGCGACCGAGCTTGGCTGAGCTCGGTCGCTACGTAGCGACCGAGCGGGACGATCGCTCGGTCGCTACGTAGCGACCGAGCTTTGGCTCGAGCTCGGTCGCTACGTAGCGACCGAGCGGGACGATCGCTCGGTCGCTACGTAGCGACCGAGCTTTGGCTCGAGCTCGGTCGCTATGTAGCGACCGAGCGGGACGATCGCTCGGTCGCTACGTAGCGACCGAGCTTTGGCTCGAGCTCGGTCGCTACGTAGCGACCGAGCGGGACGATCGCTCGGTCGCTACGTAGCGACCGAGCTTTGGCTCGAGCTCGGTCGCTATGTAGCGACCGAGCGGGACGATCGCTCGGTCGCTACGTAGCGACCGAGCTTGGCTGAGCTCGGTTGCTACGTAGCGACCGAGCGGGACAATCGCTCGGTCGCTACGTAGCGACCGAGCTTTGGCTCGAGCTCGGTCGCTACGTAGCGACCGAGCGGGACGATTGCTCGGTCGCTACGTAGCGACCGAGCTTTGGCTTGAGCTCGGTTGCTACGTAGCGACCGAGCGGGACGATCGTTTGGTTTGAATCCCAAAGAATACTTCTTCGTAGAAATAACCTCGTATAGTTTATTTCGACGAAAAATTACATCCCTTCTTTAACCCTTTCGGAAATACGATCTCTGAGGATTTTCGGATGGTAATTCCGTCGTAACCATTTTTGACCCCAACAGATAGCTTCTTTATCCTAATTCCTATGAGATTTATTCAGCTTCC
Organism: Brassica rapa; assembly: GCF_000309985.2. Classification (NCBI taxonomy): domain Eukaryota; kingdom Viridiplantae; phylum Streptophyta; class Magnoliopsida; order Brassicales; family Brassicaceae; genus Brassica; species Brassica rapa. The sequence continues at coordinate 19,701 of NW_022610583.1, forward strand.
TGATGATTCTCCACTATTTTATGTATCAAAATCAAGCTTCTTACATCGCGATTCATCCTGGTTTGATTAGAATGACAAAGAAGCAGTCATATTCCCAAACAGGTAAACTGGGATCACCTGATTTGAAAGTGCTTCTTCATCCTAACTCCTATGAGATTTATTCGACTTCCTGGTGATTTCCCACTATTTTATGTATCAAAATCAAGCTTCTTACATCGCGATTCATCCTGGTTTGATTAGAATGACAAAGAAGCTGTCATATTCCCAAACAGGAAAACTGGGATCACCTGATTTGAAAGTGGGATAGCTTCTTCATCCTAACTCCTATGAGATTTATTCGACTTCCTGGTGATTCTCCACTACTTTATGTATCAAAATCAAGCTTCTTACATCGCGATTCATCCTGGTTTGATTAGAATGACAAAGAAGCTGTCATATTCCCAAACAGGAAAACTGGGATCACCTGATTTGAAAGTGGGATAGCTTCTTCATCCTAACTTCTATGAGATTTATTCAGCTTCCTGGTGATTCCCCACTATTTTATGTATCAAAATCAAGCTTCTTACATCGCGATTCATCCTGGTTTGATTAGAATGACAAAGAAGCTGTCATATTCCCAAGCAGGGAAAACTGAGATCACTTGATTTGAAAGTGGGATACGTTCTTCATCTTAACTCCTATGAGATTTATTCGACTTCCTGGTGATTCTCCACTACTTTATGTATCAAAATCAAGGTTCTTACATCACGATTCATCTTGGTTTGATTAGAATGACAAAGAAGCTGTCATATTCCCAAACAGGAAAACTGGGATCACCTGATTTGAAAGTGGGATAGCTTCTTCATCCTAACTCCTATGAGATTTATTCGACTTCCTGCTGATTCTCCACTACTTTATGTATCAAAATCAAGCTTCTTACATCGCGATTCATCCTGGTTTGATTAGAATGACAAAGAAGCTGTCATATTCCCAAACAGGAAAACTGGGATCACCTGATTTGAAAGTGGGATAGCTTCTTCATCCTAACTCCTATGAGATTTATTCGACTTCCTGGTGATTCTCCACTACTTTATGTATCAAAATCAAGCTTCTTACATCGCGATTCATCCTGGTTTGATTAGAATGACAAAGAAGCTGTCATATTCCCAAACAGGAAAACTGGGATCACCTGATTTGAAAGTGGGATAGCTTCTTCATCCTAACTCCTATGAGATTTATTCGACTTCCTGGTGATTCTCCACTACTTTATGTATCAAAATCAAGCTTCTTACATCGCGATTCATCCTGGTTTGATTAGAATGACAAAGAAGCTGTCATATTCCCAAACAGGAAAACTGGGATCACCTGATTTGAAAGTGGGATAGCTTCTTCATCCTAACTCCTATGAGATTTATTCGACTTCCTGGTGATTCTCCACTACTTTATGTATCAAAATCAAGCTTCTTACATCGCGATTCATCCTGGTTTGATTAGAATGACAAAGAAGCTGTCATATTCCCAAACAGGAAAACTGGGATCACCTGATTTGAAAGTGGGATAGCTTCTTCATCCTAACTCCTATGAGATTTATTCAGCTTCCTGGTGATTCTCCACTACTTTATGTATCAAAATCAAGCTTCTTACATCGCGATTCATCCTGGTTTGATTAGAATGACAAAGAAGCTGTCATATTCCCAAACAGGAAAACTGGGATCACCTGATTTGAAAGTGGGATAGCTTCTTCATCCTAACTCCTATGAGATTTATTCGACTTCCTGGTGATTCTCCACTACTTTATGTATCAAAATCAAGCTTCTTACATCGCGATTCATCCTGGTTTGATTAGAATGACAAAGAAGCTGTCATATTCCCAAACAGGAAAACTGGGATCACCTGATTTGAAAGTGGGATAGCTTCTTCATCCTAACTCCTATGAGATTTATTCGACTTCCTGGTGATTCTCCACTACTTTATGTATCAAAATCAAGCTTCTTACATCGCGATTCATCCTGGTTTGATTAGAATGACAAAGAAGCTGTCATATTCCCAAACAGGAAAACTGGGATCACCTGATTTGAAAGTGGGATAGCTTCTTCATCCTAACTCCTATGAGATTTATTCGACTTCCTGGTGATTCTCCACTACTTTATGTATCAAAATCAAGCTTCTTACATCGCGATTCATCCTGGTTTGATTAGAATGACAAAGAAGCTGTCATATTCCCAAACAGGAAAACTGGGATCACCTGATTTGAAAGTGGGATAGCTTCTTCATCCTAACTCCTATGAGATTTATTCGACTTCCTGGTGATTCTCCACTACTTTATGTATCAAAATCAAGCTTCTTACATCGCGATTCATCCTGGTTTGATTAGAATGACAAAGAAGCTGTCATATTCCCAAACAGGAAAACTGGGATCACCTGATTTGAAAGTGGGATAGCTTCTTCATCCTAACTCCTATGAGATTTATTCGACTTCCTGGTGATTCTCCACTACTTTATGTATCAAAATCAAGCTTCTTACATCGCGATTCATCCTGGTTTGATTAGAATGACAAAGAAGCTGTCATATTCCCAAACAGGAAAACTGGGATCACCTGATTTGAAAGTGGGATAGCTTCTTCATCCTAACTCCTATGAGATTTATTCACTTCCTGGTGATTCTCCACTACTTTATGTATCAAAATCAAGCTTCTTACATCGCGATTCATCCTGGTTTGATTAGAATGACAAAGAAGCTGTCATATTCCCAAACAGGAAAACTGGGATCACCTGATTTGAAAGTGGGATAGCTTCTTCATCCTAACTCCTATGAGATTTATTCAGCTTCCTGGTGATTCTCCACTACTTTATGTATCAAAATCAAGCTTCTTACATCGCGATTCATCCTGGTTTGATTAGAATGACAAAGAAGCTGTCATATTCCCAAACAGGAAAACTGGGATCACCTGATTTGAAAGTGGGATAGCTTCTTCATCCTAACTCCTATGAGATTTATTCGACTTCCTGGTGATTCTCCACTACTTTATGTATCAAAATCAAGCTTCTTACATCGCGATTCATCCTGGTTTGATTAGAATGACAAAGAAGCTGTCATATTCCCAAACAGGAAAACTGGGATCACCTGATTTGAAAGTGGGATAGCTTCTTCATCCTAACTCCTATGAGATTTATTCAGCTTCCTGGTGATTCTCCACTACTTTATGTATCAAAATCAAGCTTCTTACATCGCGATTCATCCTGGTTTGATTAGAATGACAAAGAAGCTGTCATATTCCCAAACAGGAAAACTGGGATCACCTGATTTGAAAGTGGGATAGCTTCTTCATCCTAACTCCTATGAGATTTATTCGACTTCCTGGTGATTCTCCACTACTTTATGTATCAAAATCAAGCTTCTTACATCGCGATTCATCCTGGTTTGATTAGAATGACAAAGAAGCTGTCATATTCCCAAACAGGAAAACTGGGATCACCTGATTTGAAAGTGGGATAGCTTCTTCATCCTAACTCCTATGAGATTTATTCGACTTCCTGGTGATTCTCCACTACTTTATGTATCAAAATCAAGCTTCTTACATCGCGATTCATCCTGGTTTGATTAGAATGACAAAGAAGCTGTCATATTCCCAAACAGGAAAACTGGGATCACCTGATTTGAAAGTGGGATAGCTTCTTCATCCTAACTCCTATGAGATTTATTCGACTTCCTGGTGATTCTCCACTACTTTATGTATCAAAATCAAGCTTCTTACATCGCGATTCATCCTGGTTTGATTAGAATGACAAAGAAGCTGTCATATTCCCAAACAGGAAAACTGGGATCACCTGATTTGAAAGTGGGATAGCTTCTTCATCCTAACTCCTATGAGATTTATTCGACTTCCTGGTGATTCTCCACTACTTTATGTATCAAAATCAAGCTTCTTACATCGCGATTCATCCTGGTTTGATTAGAATGACAAAGAAGCTGTCATATTCCCAAACAGGAAAACTGGGATCACCTGATTTGAAAGTGGGATAGCTTCTTCATCCTAACTCCTATGAGATTTATTCGACTTCCTGGTGATTCTCCACTACTTTATGTATCAAAATCAAGCTTCTTACATCGCGATTCATCCTGGTTTGATTAGAATGACAAAGAAGCTGTCATATTCCCAAACAGGAAAACTGGGATCACCTGATTTGAAAGTGGGATAGCTTCTTCATCCTAACTCCTATGAGATTTATTCAGCTTCCTGGTGATTCTCCACTACTTTATGTATCAAAATCAAGCTTCTTACATCGCGATTCATCCTGGTTTGATTAGAATGACAAAGAAGCTGTCATATTCCCAAACAGGAAAACTGGGATCACCTGATTTGAAAGTGGGATAGCTTCTTCATCCTAACTCCTATGAGATTTATTCGACTTCCTGGTGATTCTCCACTACTTTATGTATCAAAATCAAGCTTCTTACATCGCGATTCATCCTGGTTTGATTAGAATGACAAAGAAGCTGTCATATTCCCAAACAGGAAAACTGGGATCACCTGATTTGAAAGTGGGATAGCTTCTTCATCCTAACTCCTATGAGATTTATTCAGCTTCCTGGTGATTCTCCACTACTTTATGTATCAAAATCAAGCTTCTTACATCGCGATTCATCCTGGTTTGATTAGAATGACAAAGAAGCTGTCATATTCCCAAACAGGAAAACTGGGATCACCTGATTTGAAAGTGGGATAGCTTCTTCATCCTAACTCCTATGAGATTTATTCGACTTCCTGGTGATTCTCCACTACTTTATGTATCAAAATCAAGCTTCTTACATCGCGATTCATCCTGGTTTGATTAGAATGACAAAGAAGCTGTCATATTCCCAAACAGGAAAACTGGGATCACCTGATTTGAAAGTGGGATAGCTTCTTCATCCTAACTCCTATGAGATTTATTCAGCTTCCTGGTGATTCTCCACTACTTTATGTATCAAAATCAAGCTTCTTACATCGCGATTCATCCTGGTTTGATTAGAATGACAAAGAAGCTGTCATATTCCCAAACAGGAAAACTGGGATCACCTGATTTGAAAGTGGGATAGCTTCTTCATCCTAACTCCTATGAGATTTATTCGACTTCCTGGTGATTCTCCACTACTTTATGTATCAAAATCAAGCTTCTTACATCGCGATTCATCCTGGTTTGATTAGAATGACAAAGAAGCTGTCATATTCCCAAACAGGAAAACTGGGATCACCTGATTTGAAAGTGGGATAGCTTCTTCATCCTAACTCCTATGAGATTTATTCGACTTCCTGGTGATTCTCCACTACTTTATGTATCAAAATCAAGCTTCTTACATCGCGATTCATCCTGGTTTGATTAGAATGACAAAGAAGCTGTCATATTCCCAAACAGGAAAACTGGGATCACCTGATTTGAAAGTGGGATAGCTTCTTCATCCTAACTCCTATGAGATTTATTCGACTTCCTGGTGATTCTCCACTACTTTATGTATCAAAATCAAGCTTCTTACATCGCGATTCATCCTGGTTTGATTAGAATGACAAAGAAGCTGTCATATTCCCAAACAGGAAAACTGGGATCACCTGATTTGAAAGTGGGATAGCTTCTTCATCCTAACTCCTATGAGATTTATTCGACTTCCTGGTGATTCTCCACTACTTTATGTATCAAAATCAAGCTTCTTACATCGCGATTCATCCTGGTTTGATTAGAATGACAAAGAAGCTGTCATATTCCCAAACAGGAAAACTGGGATCACCTGATTTGAAAGTGGGATAGCTTCTTCATCCTAACTCCTATGAGATTTATTCGACTTCCTGGTGATTCTCCACTACTTTATGTATCAAAATCAAGCTTCTTACATCGCGATTCATCCTGGTTTGATTAGAATGACAAAGAAGCTGTCATATTCCCAAACAGGAAAACTGGGATCACCTGATTTGAAAGTGGGATAGCTTCTTCATCCTAACTCCTATGAGATTTATTCGACTTCCTGGTGATTCTCCACTACTTTATGTATCAAAATCAAGCTTCTTACATCGCGATTCATCCTGGTTTGATTAGAATGACAAAGAAGCTGTCATATTCCCAAACAGGAAAACTGGGATCACCTGATTTGAAAGTGGGATAGCTTCTTCATCCTAACTCCTATGAGATTTATTCGACTTCCTGGTGATTCTCCACTACTTTATGTATCAAAATCAAGCTTCTTACATCGCGATTCATCCTGGTTTGATTAGAATGACAAAGAAGCTGTCATATTCCCAAACAGGAAAACTGGGATCACCTGATTTGAAAGTGGGATAGCTTCTTCATCCTAACTCCTATGAGATTTATTCAGCTTCCTGGTGATTCTCCACTACTTTATGTATCAAAATCAAGCTTCTTACATCGCGATTCATCCTGGTTTGATTAGAATGACAAAGAAGCTGTCATATTCCCAAACAGGAAAACTGGGATCACCTGATTTGAAAGTGGGATAGCTTCTTCATCCTAACTCCTATGAGATTTATTCGACTTCCTGGTGATTCTCCACTACTTTATGTATCAAAATCAAGCTTCTTACATCGCGATTCATCCTGGTTTGATTAGAATGACAAAGAAGCTGTCATATTCCCAAACAGGAAAACTGGGATCACCTGATTTGAAAGTGGGATAGCTTCTTCATCCTAACTCCTATGAGATTTATTCAGCTTCCTGGTGATTCTCCACTACTTTATGTATCAAAATCAAGCTTCTTACATCGCGATTCATCCTGGTTTGATTAGAATGACAAAGAAGCTGTCATATTCCCAAACAGGAAAACTGGGATCACCTGATTTGAAAGTGGGATAGCTTCTTCATCCTAACTCCTATGAGATTTATTCGACTTCCTGGTGATTCTCCACTACTTTATGTATCAAAATCAAGCTTCTTACATCGCGATTCATCCTGGTTTGATTAGAATGACAAAGAAGCTGTCATATTCCCAAACAGGAAAACTGGGATCACCTGATTTGAAAGTGGGATAGCTTCTTCATCCTAACTCCTATGAGATTTATTCGACTTCCTGGTGATTCTCCACTACTTTATGTATCAAAATCAAGCTTCTTACATCGCGATTCATCCTGGTTTGATTAGAATGACAAAGAAGCTGTCATATTCCCAAACAGGAAAACTGGGATCACCTGATTTGAAAGTGGGATAGCTTCTTCATCCTAACTCCTATGAGATTTATTCGACTTCCTGGTGATTCTCCACTACTTTATGTATCAAAATCAAGCTTCTTACATCGCGATTCATCCTGGTTTGATTAGAATGACAAAGAAGCTGTCATATTCCCAAACAGGAAAACTGGGATCACCTGATTTGAAAGTGGGATAGCTTCTTCATCCTAACTCCTATGAGATTTATTCAGCTTCCTGGTGATTCTCCACTACTTTATGTATCAAAATCAAGCTTCTTACATCGCGATTCATCCTGGTTTGATTAGAATGACAAAGAAGCTGTCATATTCCCAAACAGGAAAACTGGGATCACCTGATTTGAAAGTGGGATAGCTTCTTCATCCTAACTCCTATGAGATTTATTCAGCTTCCTGGTGATTCTCCACTACTTTATGTATCAAAATCAAGCTTCTTACATCGCGATTCATCCTGGTTTGATTAGAATGACAAAGAAGCTGTCATATTCCCAAACAGGAAAACTGGGATCACCTGATTTGAAAGTGGGATAGCTTCTTCATCCTAACTCCTATGAGATTTATTCAGCTTCCTGGTGATTCTCCACTACTTTATGTATCAAAATCAAGCTTCTTACATCGCGATTCATCCTGGTTTGATTAGAATGACAAAGAAGCTGTCATATTCCCAAACAGGAAAACTGGGATCACCTGATTTGAAAGTGGGATAGCTTCTTCATCCTAACTCCTATGAGATTTATTCAGCTTCCTGGTGATTCTCCACTACTTTATGTATCAAAATCAAGCTTCTTACATCGCGATTCATCCTGGTTTGATTAGAATGACAAAGAAGCTGTCATATTCCCAAACAGGAAAACTGGGATCACCTGATTTGAAAGTGGGATAGCTTCTTCATCCTAACTCCTATGAGATTTATTCGCTTCCTGGTGATTCTCCACTACTTTATGTATCAAAATCAAGCTTCTTACATCGCGATTCATCCTGGTTTGATTAGAATGACAAAGAAGCTGTCATATTCCCAAACAGGAAAACTGGGATCACCTGATTTGAAAGTGGGATAGCTTCTTCATCCTAACTCCTATGAGATTTATTCAGCTTCCTGGTGATTCTCCACTACTTTATGTATCAAAATCAAGCTTCTTACATCGCGATTCATCCTGGTTTGATTAGAATGACAAAGAAGCTGTCATATTCCCAAACAGGAAAACTGGGATCACCTGATTTGAAAGTGGGATAGCTTCTTCATCCTAACTCCTATGAGATTTATTCAGCTTCCTGGTGATTCTCCACTACTTTATGTATCAAAATCAAGCTTCTTACATCGCGATTCATCCTGGTTTGATTAGAATGACAAAGAAGCTGTCATATTCCCAAACAGGAAAACTGGGATCACCTGATTTGAAAGTGGGATAGCTTCTTCATCCTAACTCCTATGAGATTTATTCAGCTTCCTGGTGATTCTCCACTACTTTATGTATCAAAATCAAGCTTCTTACATCGCGATTCATCCTGGTTTGATTAGAATGACAAAGAAGCTGTCATATTCCCAAACAGGAAAACTGGGATCACCTGATTTGAAAGTGGGATAGCTTCTTCATCCTAACTCCTATGAGATTTATTCAGCTTCCTGGTGATTCTCCACTACTTTATGTATCAAAATCAAGCTTCTTACATCGCGATTCATCCTGGTTTGATTAGAATGACAAAGAAGCTGTCATATTCCCAAACAGGAAAACTGGGATCACCTGATTTGAAAGTGGGATAGCTTCTTCATCCTAACTCCTATGAGATTTATTCAGCTTCCTGGTGATTCTCCACTACTTTATGTATCAAAATCAAGCTTCTTACATCGCGATTCATCCTGGTTTGATTAGAATGACAAAGAAGCTGTCATATTCCCAAACAGGAAAACTGGGATCACCTGATTTGAAAGTGGGATAGCTTCTTCATCCTAACTCCTATGAGATTTATTCAGCTTCCTGGTGATTCTCCACTACTTTATGTATCAAAATCAAGCTTCTTACATCGCGATTCATCCTGGTTTGATTAGAATGACAAAGAAGCTGTCATATTCCCAAACAGGAAAACTGGGATCACCTGATTTGAAAGTGGGATAGCTTCTTCATCCTAACTCCTATGAGATTTATTCAGCTTCCTGGTGATTCTCCACTACTTTATGTATCAAAATCAAGCTTCTTACATCGCGATTCATCCTGGTTTGATTAGAATGACAAAGAAGCTGTCATATTCCCAAACAGGAAAACTGGGATCACCTGATTTGAAAGTGGGATAGCTTCTTCATCCTAACTCCTATGAGATTTATTCAGCTTCCTGGTGATTCTCCACTACTTTATGTATCAAAATCAAGCTTCTTACATCGCGATTCATCCTGGTTTGATTAGAATGACAAAGAAGCTGTCATATTCCCAAACAGGAAAACTGGGATCACCTGATTTGAAAGTGGGATAGCTTCTTCATCCTAACTCCTATGAGATTTATTCAGCTTCCTGGTGATTCTCCACTACTTTATGTATCAAAATCAAGCTTCTTACATCGCGATTCATCCTGGTTTGATTAGAATGACAAAGAAGCTGTCATATTCCCAAACAGGAAAACTGGGATCACCTGATTTGAAAGTGGGATAGCTTCTTCATCCTAACTCCTATGAGATTTATTCAGCTTCCTGGTGATTCTCCACTACTTTATGTATCAAAATCAAGCTTCTTACATCGCGATTCATCCTGGTTTGATTAGAATGACAAAGAAGCTGTCATATTCCCAAACAGGAAAACTGGGATCACCTGATTTGAAAGTGGGATAGCTTCTTCATCCTAACTCCTATGAGATTTATTCAGCTTCCTGGTGATTCTCCACTACTTTATGTATCAAAATCAAGCTTCTTACATCGCGATTCATCCTGGTTTGATTAGAATGACAAAGAAGCTGTCATATTCCCAAACAGGAAAACTGGGATCACCTGATTTGAAAGTGGGATAGCTTCTTCATCCTAACTCCTATGAGATTTATTCAGCTTCCTGGTGATTCTCCACTACTTTATGTATCAAAATCAAGCTTCTTACATCGCGATTCATCCTGGTTTGATTAGAATGACAAAGAAGCTGTCATATTCCCAAACAGGAAAACTGGGATCACCTGATTTGAAAGTGGGATAGCTTCTTCATCCTAACTCCTATGAGATTTATTCAGCTTCCTGGTGATTCTCCACTACTTTATGTATCAAAATCAAGCTTCTTACATCGCGATTCATCCTGGTTTGATTAGAATGACAAAGAAGCTGTCATATTCCCAAACAGGAAAACTGGGATCACCTGATTTGAAAGTGGGATAGCTTCTTCATCCTAACTCCTATGAGATTTATTCAGCTTCCTGGTGATTCTCCACTACTTTATGTATCAAAATCAAGCTTCTTACATCGCGATTCATCCTGGTTTGATTAGAATGACAAAGAAGCTGTCATATTCCCAAACAGGAAAACTGGGATCACCTGATTTGAAAGTGGGATAGCTTCTTCATCCTAACTCCTATGAGATTTATTCAGCTTCCTGGTGATTCTCCACTACTTTATGTATCAAAATCAAGCTTCTTACATCGCGATTCATCCTGGTTTGATTAGAATGACAAAGAAGCTGTCATATTCCCAAACAGGAAAACTGGGATCACCTGATTTGAAAGTGGGATAGCTTCTTCATCCTAACTCCTATGAGATTTATTCAGCTTCCTGGTGATTCTCCACTACTTTATGTATCAAAATCAAGCTTCTTACATCGCGATTCATCCTGGTTTGATTAGAATGACAAAGAAGCTGTCATATTCCCAAACAGGAAAACTGGGATCACCTGATTTGAAAGTGGGATAGCTTCTTCATCCTAACTCCTATGAGATTTATTCAGCTTCCTGGTGATTCTCCACTACTTTATGTATCAAAATCAAGCTTCTTACATCGCGATTCATCCTGGTTTGATTAGAATGACAAAGAAGCTGTCATATTCCCAAACAGGAAAACTGGGATCACCTGATTTGAAAGTGGGATAGCTTCTTCATCCTAACTCCTATGAGATTTATTCAGCTTCCTGGTGATTCTCCACTACTTTATGTATCAAAATCAAGCTTCTTACATCGCGATTCATCCTGGTTTGATTAGAATGACAAAGAAGCTGTCATATTCCCAAACAGGAAAACTGGGATCACCTGATTTGAAAGTGGGATAGCTTCTTCATCCTAACTCCTATGAGATTTATTCAGCTTCCTGGTGATTCTCCACTACTTTATGTATCAAAATCAAGCTTCTTACATCGCGATTCATCCTGGTTTGATTAGAATGACAAAGAAGCTGTCATATTCCCAAACAGGAAAACTGGGATCACCTGATTTGAAAGTGGGATAGCTTCTTCATCCTAACTCCTATGAGATTTATTCAGCTTCCTGGTGATTCTCCACTACTTTATGTATCAAAATCAAGCTTCTTACATCGCGATTCATCCTGGTTTGATTAGAATGACAAAGAAGCTGTCATATTCCCAAACAGGAAAACTGGGATCACCTGATTTGAAAGTGGGATAGCTTCTTCATCCTAACTCCTATGAGATTTATTCAGCTTCCTGGTGATTCTCCACTACTTTATGTATCAAAATCAAGCTTCTTACATCGCGATTCATCCTGGTTTGATTAGAATGACAAAGAAGCTGTCATATTCCCAAACAGGAAAACTGGGATCACCTGATTTGAAAGTGGGATAGCTTCTTCATCCTAACTCCTATGAGATTTATTCAGCTTCCTGGTGATTCTCCACTACTTTATGTATCAAAATCAAGCTTCTTACATCGCGATTCATCCTGGTTTGATTAGAATGACAAAGAAGCTGTCATATTCCCAAACAGGAAAACTGGGATCACCTGATTTGAAAGTGGGATAGCTTCTTCATCCTAACTCCTATGAGATTTATTCAGCTTCCTGGTGATTCTCCACTACTTTATGTATCAAAATCAAGCTTCTTACATCGCGATTCATCCTGGTTTGATTAGAATGACAAAGAAGCTGTCATATTCCCAAACAGGAAAACTGGGATCACCTGATTTGAAAGTGGGATAGCTTCTTCATCCTAACTCCTATGAGATTTATTCAGCTTCCTGGTGATTCTCCACTACTTTATGTATCAAAATCAAGCTTCTTACATCGCGATTCATCCTGGTTTGATTAGAATGACAAAGAAGCTGTCATATTCCCAAACAGGAAAACTGGGATCACCTGATTTGAAAGTGGGATAGCTTCTTCATCCTAACTCCTATGAGATTTATTCAGCTTCCTGGTGATTCTCCACTACTTTATGTATCAAAATCAAGCTTCTTACATCGCGATTCATCCTGGTTTGATTAGAATGACAAAGAAGCTGTCATATTCCCAAACAGGAAAACTGGGATCACCTGATTTGAAAGTGGGATAGCTTCTTCATCCTAACTCCTATGAGATTTATTCAGCTTCCTGGTGATTCTCCACTACTTTATGTATCAAAATCAAGCTTCTTACATCGCGATTCATCCTGGTTTGATTAGAATGACAAAGAAGCTGTCATATTCCCAAACAGGAAAACTGGGATCACCTGATTTGAAAGTGGGATAGCTTCTTCATCCTAACTCCTATGAGATTTATTCAGCTTCCTGGTGATTCTCCACTACTTTATGTATCAAAATCAAGCTTCTTACATCGCGATTCATCCTGGTTTGATTAGAATGACAAAGAAGCTGTCATATTCCCAAACAGGAAAACTGGGATCACCTGATTTGAAAGTGGGATAGCTTCTTCATCCTAACTCCTATGAGATTTATTCAGCTTCCTGGTGATTCTCCACTACTTTATGTATCAAAATCAAGCTTCTTACATCGCGATTCATCCTGGTTTGATTAGAATGACAAAGAAGCTGTCATATTCCCAAACAGGAAAACTGGGATCACCTGATTTGAAAGTGGGATAGCTTCTTCATCCTAACTCCTATGAGATTTATTCAGCTTCCTGGTGATTCTCCACTACTTTATGTATCAAAATCAAGCTTCTTACATCGCGATTCATCCTGGTTTGATTAGAATGACAAAGAAGCTGTCATATTCCCAAACAGGAAAACTGGGATCACCTGATTTGAAAGTGGGATAGCTTCTTCATCCTAACTCCTATGAGATTTATTCAGCTTCCTGGTGATTCTCCACTACTTTATGTATCAAAATCAAGCTTCTTACATCGCGATTCATCCTGGTTTGATTAGAATGACAAAGAAGCTGTCATATTCCCAAACAGGAAAACTGGGATCACCTGATTTGAAAGTGGGATAGCTTCTTCATCCTAACTCCTATGAGATTTATTCAGCTTCCTGGTGATTCTCCACTACTTTATGTATCAAAATCAAGCTTCTTACATCGCGATTCATCCTGGTTTGATTAGAATGACAAAGAAGCTGTCATATTCCCAAACAGGAAAACTGGGATCACCTGATTTGAAAGTGGGATAGCTTCTTCATCCTAACTCCTATGAGATTTATTCAGCTTCCTGGTGATTCTCCACTACTTTATGTATCAAAATCAAGCTTCTTACATCGCGATTCATCCTGGTTTGATTAGAATGACAAAGAAGCTGTCATATTCCCAAACAGGAAAACTGGGATCACCTGATTTGAAAGTGGGATAGCTTCTTCATCCTAACTCCTATGAGATTTATTCAGCTTCCTGGTGATTCTCCACTACTTTATGTATCAAAATCAAGCTTCTTACATCGCGATTCATCCTGGTTTGATTAGAATGACAAAGAAGCTGTCATATTCCCAAACAGGAAAACTGGGATCACCTGATTTGAAAGTGGGATAGCTTCTTCATCCTAACTCCTATGAGATTTATTCAGCTTCCTGGTGATTCTCCACTACTTTATGTATCAAAATCAAGCTTCTTACATCGCGATTCATCCTGGTTTGATTAGAATGACAAAGAAGCTGTCATATTCCCAAACAGGAAAACTGGGATCACCTGATTTGAAAGTGGGATAGCTTCTTCATCCTAACTCCTATGAGATTTATTCAGCTTCCTGGTGATTCTCCACTACTTTATGTATCAAAATCAAGCTTCTTACATCGCGATTCATCCTGGTTTGATTAGAATGACAAAGAAGCTGTCATATTCCCAAACAGGAAAACTGGGATCACCTGATTTGAAAGTGGGATAGCTTCTTCATCCTAACTCCTATGAGATTTATTCAGCTTCCTGGTGATTCTCCACTACTTTATGTATCAAAATCAAGCTTCTTACATCGCGATTCATCCTGGTTTGATTAGAATGACAAAGAAGCTGTCATATTCCCAAACAGGAAAACTGGGATCACCTGATTTGAAAGTGGGATAGCTTCTTCATCCTAACTCCTATGAGATTTATTCAGCTTCCTGGTGATTCTCCACTACTTTATGTATCAAAATCAAGCTTCTTACATCGCGATTCATCCTGGTTTGATTAGAATGACAAAGAAGCTGTCATATTCCCAAACAGGAAAACTGGGATCACCTGATTTGAAAGTGGGATAGCTTCTTCATCCTAACTCCTATGAGATTTATTCAGCTTCCTGGTGATTCTCCACTACTTTATGTATCAAAATCAAGCTTCTTACATCGCGATTCATCCTGGTTTGATTAGAATGACAAAGAAGCTGTCATATTCCCAAACAGGAAAACTGGGATCACCTGATTTGAAAGTGGGATAGCTTCTTCATCCTAACTCCTATGAGATTTATTCAGCTTCCTGGTGATTCTCCACTACTTTATGTATCAAAATCAAGCTTCTTACATCGCGATTCATCCTGGTTTGATTAGAATGACAAAGAAGCTGTCATATTCCCAAACAGGAAAACTGGGATCACCTGATTTGAAAGTGGGATAGCTTCTTCATCCTAACTCCTATGAGATTTATTCAGCTTCCTGGTGATTCTCCACTACTTTATGTATCAAAATCAAGCTTCTTACATCGCGATTCATCCTGGTTTGATTAGAATGACAAAGAAGCTGTCATATTCCCAAACAGGAAAACTGGGATCACCTGATTTGAAAGTGGGATAGCTTCTTCATCCTAACTCCTATGAGATTTATTCAGCTTCCTGGTGATTCTCCACTACTTTATGTATCAAAATCAAGCTTCTTACATCGCGATTCATCCTGGTTTGATTAGAATGACAAAGAAGCTGTCATATTCCCAAACAGGAAAACTGGGATCACCTGATTTGAAAGTGGGATAGCTTCTTCATCCTAACTCCTATGAGATTTATTCAGCTTCCTGGTGATTCTCCACTACTTTATGTATCAAAATCAAGCTTCTTACATCGCGATTCATCCTGGTTTGATTAGAATGACAAAGAAGCTGTCATATTCCCAAACAGGAAAACTGGGATCACCTGATTTGAAAGTGGGATAGCTTCTTCATCCTAACTCCTATGAGATTTATTCAGCTTCCTGGTGATTCTCCACTACTTTATGTATCAAAATCAAGCTTCTTACATCGCGATTCATCCTGGTTTGATTAGAATGACAAAGAAGCTGTCATATTCCCAAACAGGAAAACTGGGATCACCTGATTTGAAAGTGGGATAGCTTCTTCATCCTAACTCCTATGAGATTTATTCAGCTTCCTGGTGATTCTCCACTACTTTATGTATCAAAATCAAGCTTCTTACATCGCGATTCATCCTGGTTTGATTAGAATGACAAAGAAGCTGTCATATTCCCAAACAGGAAAACTGGGATCACCTGATTTGAAAGTGGGATAGCTTCTTCATCCTAACTCCTATGAGATTTATTCAGCTTCCTGGTGATTCTCCACTACTTTATGTATCAAAATCAAGCTTCTTACATCGCGATTCATCCTGGTTTGATTAGAATGACAAAGAAGCTGTCATATTCCCAAACAGGAAAACTGGGATCACCTGATTTGAAAGTGGGATAGCTTCTTCATCCTAACTCCTATGAGATTTATTCAGCTTCCTGGTGATTCTCCACTACTTTATGTATCAAAATCAAGCTTCTTACATCGCGATTCATCCTGGTTTGATTAGAATGACAAAGAAGCTGTCATATTCCCAAACAGGAAAACTGGGATCACCTGATTTGAAAGTGGGATAGCTTCTTCATCCTAACTCCTATGAGATTTATTCAGCTTCCTGGTGATTCTCCACTACTTTATGTATCAAAATCAAGCTTCTTACATCGCGATTCATCCTGGTTTGATTAGAATGACAAAGAAGCTGTCATATTCCCAAACAGGAAAACTGGGATCACCTGATTTGAAAGTGGGATAGCTTCTTCATCCTAACTCCTATGAGATTTATTCAGCTTCCTGGTGATTCTCCACTACTTTATGTATCAAAATCAAGCTTCTTACATCGCGATTCATCCTGGTTTGATTAGAATGACAAAGAAGCTGTCATATTCCCAAACAGGAAAACTGGGATCACCTGATTTGAAAGTGGGATAGCTTCTTCATCCTAACTCCTATGAGATTTATTCAGCTTCCTGGTGATTCTCCACTACTTTATGTATCAAAATCAAGCTTCTTACATCGCGATTCATCCTGGTTTGATTAGAATGACAAAGAAGCTGTCATATTCCCAAACAGGAAAACTGGGATCACCTGATTTGAAAGTGGGATAGCTTCTTCATCCTAACTCCTATGAGATTTATTCAGCTTCCTGGTGATTCTCCACTACTTTATGTATCAAAATCAAGCTTCTTACATCGCGATTCATCCTGGTTTGATTAGAATGACAAAGAAGCTGTCATATTCCCAAACAGGAAAACTGGGATCACCTGATTTGAAAGTGGGATAGCTTCTTCATCCTAACTCCTATGAGATTTATTCAGCTTCCTGGTGATTCTCCACTACTTTATGTATCAAAATCAAGCTTCTTACATCGCGATTCATCCTGGTTTGATTAGAATGACAAAGAAGCTGTCATATTCCCAAACAGGAAAACTGGGATCACCTGATTTGAAAGTGGGATAGCTTCTTCATCCTAACTCCTATGAGATTTATTCAGCTTCCTGGTGATTCTCCACTACTTTATGTATCAAAATCAAGCTTCTTACATCGCGATTCATCCTGGTTTGATTAGAATGACAAAGAAGCTGTCATATTCCCAAACAGGAAAACTGGGATCACCTGATTTGAAAGTGGGATAGCTTCTTCATCCTAACTCCTATGAGATTTATTCAGCTTCCTGGTGATTCTCCACTACTTTATGTATCAAAATCAAGCTTCTTACATCGCGATTCATCCTGGTTTGATTAGAATGACAAAGAAGCTGTCATATTCCCAAACAGGAAAACTGGGATCACCTGATTTGAAAGTGGGATAGCTTCTTCATCCTAACTCCTATGAGATTTATTCAGCTTCCTGGTGATTCTCCACTACTTTATGTATCAAAATCAAGCTTCTTACATCGCGATTCATCCTGGTTTGATTAGAATGACAAAGAAGCTGTCATATTCCCAAACAGGAAAACTGGGATCACCTGATTTGAAAGTGGGATAGCTTCTTCATCCTAACTCCTATGAGATTTATTCAGCTTCCTGGTGATTCTCCACTACTTTATGTATCAAAATCAAGCTTCTTACATCGCGATTCATCCTGGTTTGATTAGAATGACAAAGAAGCTGTCATATTCCCAAACAGGAAAACTGGGATCACCTGATTTGAAAGTGGGATAGCTTCTTCATCCTAACTCCTATGAGATTTATTCAGCTTCCTGGTGATTCTCCACTACTTTATGTATCAAAATCAAGCTTCTTACATCGCGATTCATCCTGGTTTGATTAGAATGACAAAGAAGCTGTCATATTCCCAAACAGGAAAACTGGGATCACCTGATTTGAAAGTGGGATAGCTTCTTCATCCTAACTCCTATGAGATTTATTCAGCTTCCTGGTGATTCTCCACTACTTTATGTATCAAAATCAAGCTTCTTACATCGCGATTCATCCTGGTTTGATTAGAATGACAAAGAAGCTGTCATATTCCCAAACAGGAAAACTGGGATCACCTGATTTGAAAGTGGGATAGCTTCTTCATCCTAACTCCTATGAGATTTATTCAGCTTCCTGGTGATTCTCCACTACTTTATGTATCAAAATCAAGCTTCTTACATCGCGATTCATCCTGGTTTGATTAGAATGACAAAGAAGCTGTCATATTCCCAAACAGGAAAACTGGGATCACCTGATTTGAAAGTGGGATAGCTTCTTCATCCTAACTCCTATGAGATTTATTCAGCTTCCTGGTGATTCTCCACTACTTTATGTATCAAAATCAAGCTTCTTACATCGCGATTCATCCTGGTTTGATTAGAATGACAAAGAAGCTGTCATATTCCCAAACAGGAAAACTGGGATCACCTGATTTGAAAGTGGGATAGCTTCTTCATCCTAACTCCTATGAGATTTATTCAGCTTCCTGGTGATTCTCCACTACTTTATGTATCAAAATCAAGCTTCTTACATCGCGATTCATCCTGGTTTGATTAGAATGACAAAGAAGCTGTCATATTCCCAAACAGGAAAACTGGGATCACCTGATTTGAAAGTGGGATAGCTTCTTCATCCTAACTCCTATGAGATTTATTCAGCTTCCTGGTGATTCTCCACTACTTTATGTATCAAAATCAAGCTTCTTACATCGCGATTCATCCTGGTTTGATTAGAATGACAAAGAAGCTGTCATATTCCCAAACAGGAAAACTGGGATCACCTGATTTGAAAGTGGGATAGCTTCTTCATCCTAACTCCTATGAGATTTATTCAGCTTCCTGGTGATTCTCCACTACTTTATGTATCAAAATCAAGCTTCTTACATCGCGATTCATCCTGGTTTGATTAGAATGACAAAGAAGCTGTCATATTCCCAAACAGGAAAACTGGGATCACCTGATTTGAAAGTGGGATAGCTTCTTCATCCTAACTCCTATGAGATTTATTCAGCTTCCTGGTGATTCTCCACTACTTTATGTATCAAAATCAAGCTTCTTACATCGCGATTCATCCTGGTTTGATTAGAATGACAAAGAAGCTGTCATATTCCCAAACAGGAAAACTGGGATCACCTGATTTGAAAGTGGGATAGCTTCTTCATCCTAACTCCTATGAGATTTATTCAGCTTCCTGGTGATTCTCCACTACTTTATGTATCAAAATCAAGCTTCTTACATCGCGATTCATCCTGGTTTGATTAGAATGACAAAGAAGCTGTCATATTCCCAAACAGGAAAACTGGGATCACCTGATTTGAAAGTGG
Source organism: Brassica rapa (assembly GCF_000309985.2). Lineage (NCBI taxonomy): Eukaryota > Viridiplantae > Streptophyta > Magnoliopsida > Brassicales > Brassicaceae > Brassica > Brassica rapa. The sequence goes on from NW_022610583.1 coordinate 39,186, forward strand.
GATAGCTTCTTCATCCTAACTCCTATGAGATTTATTCAGCTTCCTGGTGATTCTCCACTACTTTATGTATCAAAATCAAGCTTCTTACATCGCGATTCATCCTGGTTTGATTAGAATGACAAAGAAGCTGTCATATTCCCAAACAGGAAAACTGGGATCACCTGATTTGAAAGTGGGATAGCTTCTTCATCCTAACTCCTATGAGATTTATTCAGCTTCCTGGTGATTCTCCACTACTTTATGTATCAAAATCAAGCTTCTTACATCGCGATTCATCCTGGTTTGATTAGAATGACAAAGAAGCTGTCATATTCCCAAACAGGAAAACTGGGATCACCTGATTTGAAAGTGGGATAGCTTCTTCATCCTAACTCCTATGAGATTTATTCAGCTTCCTGGTGATTCTCCACTACTTTATGTATCAAAATCAAGCTTCTTACATCGCGATTCATCCTGGTTTGATTAGAATGACAAAGAAGCTGTCATATTCCCAAACAGGAAAACTGGGATCACCTGATTTGAAAGTGGGATAGCTTCTTCATCCTAACTCCTATGAGATTTATTCAGCTTCCTGGTGATTCTCCACTACTTTATGTATCAAAATCAAGCTTCTTACATCGCGATTCATCCTGGTTTGATTAGAATGACAAAGAAGCTGTCATATTCCCAAACAGGAAAACTGGGATCACCTGATTTGAAAGTGGGATAGCTTCTTCATCCTAACTCCTATGAGATTTATTCAGCTTCCTGGTGATTCTCCACTACTTTATGTATCAAAATCAAGCTTCTTACATCGCGATTCATCCTGGTTTGATTAGAATGACAAAGAAGCTGTCATATTCCCAAACAGGAAAACTGGGATCACCTGATTTGAAAGTGGGATAGCTTCTTCATCCTAACTCCTATGAGATTTATTCAGCTTCCTGGTGATTCTCCACTACTTTATGTATCAAAATCAAGCTTCTTACATCGCGATTCATCCTGGTTTGATTAGAATGACAAAGAAGCTGTCATATTCCCAAACAGGAAAACTGGGATCACCTGATTTGAAAGTGGGATAGCTTCTTCATCCTAACTCCTATGAGATTTATTCAGCTTCCTGGTGATTCTCCACTACTTTATGTATCAAAATCAAGCTTCTTACATCGCGATTCATCCTGGTTTGATTAGAATGACAAAGAAGCTGTCATATTCCCAAACAGGAAAACTGGGATCACCTGATTTGAAAGTGGGATAGCTTCTTCATCCTAACTCCTATGAGATTTATTCAGCTTCCTGGTGATTCTCCACTACTTTATGTATCAAAATCAAGCTTCTTACATCGCGATTCATCCTGGTTTGATTAGAATGACAAAGAAGCTGTCATATTCCCAAACAGGAAAACTGGGATCACCTGATTTGAAAGTGGGATAGCTTCTTCATCCTAACTCCTATGAGATTTATTCAGCTTCCTGGTGATTCTCCACTACTTTATGTATCAAAATCAAGCTTCTTACATCGCGATTCATCCTGGTTTGATTAGAATGACAAAGAAGCTGTCATATTCCCAAACAGGAAAACTGGGATCACCTGATTTGAAAGTGGGATAGCTTCTTCATCCTAACTCCTATGAGATTTATTCAGCTTCCTGGTGATTCTCCACTACTTTATGTATCAAAATCAAGCTTCTTACATCGCGATTCATCCTGGTTTGATTAGAATGACAAAGAAGCTGTCATATTCCCAAACAGGAAAACTGGGATCACCTGATTTGAAAGTGGGATAGCTTCTTCATCCTAACTCCTATGAGATTTATTCAGCTTCCTGGTGATTCTCCACTACTTTATGTATCAAAATCAAGCTTCTTACATCGCGATTCATCCTGGTTTGATTAGAATGACAAAGAAGCTGTCATATTCCCAAACAGGAAAACTGGGATCACCTGATTTGAAAGTGGGATAGCTTCTTCATCCTAACTCCTATGAGATTTATTCAGCTTCCTGGTGATTCTCCACTACTTTATGTATCAAAATCAAGCTTCTTACATCGCGATTCATCCTGGTTTGATTAGAATGACAAAGAAGCTGTCATATTCCCAAACAGGAAAACTGGGATCACCTGATTTGAAAGTGGGATAGCTTCTTCATCCTAACTCCTATGAGATTTATTCAGCTTCCTGGTGATTCTCCACTACTTTATGTATCAAAATCAAGCTTCTTACATCGCGATTCATCCTGGTTTGATTAGAATGACAAAGAAGCTGTCATATTCCCAAACAGGAAAACTGGGATCACCTGATTTGAAAGTGGGATAGCTTCTTCATCCTAACTCCTATGAGATTTATTCAGCTTCCTGGTGATTCTCCACTACTTTATGTATCAAAATCAAGCTTCTTACATCGCGATTCATCCTGGTTTGATTAGAATGACAAAGAAGCTGTCATATTCCCAAACAGGAAAACTGGGATCACCTGATTTGAAAGTGGGATAGCTTCTTCATCCTAACTCCTATGAGATTTATTCAGCTTCCTGGTGATTCTCCACTACTTTATGTATCAAAATCAAGCTTCTTACATCGCGATTCATCCTGGTTTGATTAGAATGACAAAGAAGCTGTCATATTCCCAAACAGGAAAACTGGGATCACCTGATTTGAAAGTGGGATAGCTTCTTCATCCTAACTCCTATGAGATTTATTCAGCTTCCTGGTGATTCTCCACTACTTTATGTATCAAAATCAAGCTTCTTACATCGCGATTCATCCTGGTTTGATTAGAATGACAAAGAAGCTGTCATATTCCCAAACAGGAAAACTGGGATCACCTGATTTGAAAGTGGGATAGCTTCTTCATCCTAACTCCTATGAGATTTATTCGCTTCCTGGTGATTCTCCACTACTTTATGTATCAAAATCAAGCTTCTTACATCGCGATTCATCCTGGTTTGATTAGAATGACAAAGAAGCTGTCATATTCCCAAACAGGAAAACTGGGATCACCTGATTTGAAAGTGGGATAGCTTCTTCATCCTAACTCCTATGAGATTTATTCAGCTTCCTGGTGATTCTCCACTACTTTATGTATCAAAATCAAGCTTCTTACATCGCGATTCATCCTGGTTTGATTAGAATGACAAAGAAGCTGTCATATTCCCAAACAGGAAAACTGGGATCACCTGATTTGAAAGTGGGATAGCTTCTTCATCCTAACTCCTATGAGATTTATTCAGCTTCCTGGTGATTCTCCACTACTTTATGTATCAAAATCAAGCTTCTTACATCGCGATTCATCCTGGTTTGATTAGAATGACAAAGAAGCTGTCATATTCCCAAACAGGAAAACTGGGATCACCTGATTTGAAAGTGGGATAGCTTCTTCATCCTAACTCCTATGAGATTTATTCAGCTTCCTGGTGATTCTCCACTACTTTATGTATCAAAATCAAGCTTCTTACATCGCGATTCATCCTGGTTTGATTAGAATGACAAAGAAGCTGTCATATTCCCAAACAGGAAAACTGGGATCACCTGATTTGAAAGTGGGATAGCTTCTTCATCCTAACTCCTATGAGATTTATTCAGCTTCCTGGTGATTCTCCACTACTTTATGTATCAAAATCAAGCTTCTTACATCGCGATTCATCCTGGTTTGATTAGAATGACAAAGAAGCTGTCATATTCCCAAACAGGAAAACTGGGATCACCTGATTTGAAAGTGGGATAGCTTCTTCATCCTAACTCCTATGAGATTTATTCAGCTTCCTGGTGATTCTCCACTACTTTATGTATCAAAATCAAGCTTCTTACATCGCGATTCATCCTGGTTTGATTAGAATGACAAAGAAGCTGTCATATTCCCAAACAGGAAAACTGGGATCACCTGATTTGAAAGTGGGATAGCTTCTTCATCCTAACTCCTATGAGATTTATTCAGCTTCCTGGTGATTCTCCACTACTTTATGTATCAAAATCAAGCTTCTTACATCGCGATTCATCCTGGTTTGATTAGAATGACAAAGAAGCTGTCATATTCCCAAACAGGAAAACTGGGATCACCTGATTTGAAAGTGGGATAGCTTCTTCATCCTAACTCCTATGAGATTTATTCGACTTCCTGGTGATTCTCCACTACTTTATGTATCAAAATCAAGCTTCTTACATCGCGATTCATCCTGGTTTGATTAGAATGACAAAGAAGCTGTCATATTCCCAAACAGGAAAACTGGGATCACCTGATTTGAAAGTGGGATAGCTTCTTCATCCTAACTCCTATGAGATTTATTCAGCTTCCTGGTGATTCTCCACTACTTTATGTATCAAAATCAAGCTTCTTACATCGCGATTCATCCTGGTTTGATTAGAATGACAAAGAAGCTGTCATATTCCCAAACAGGAAAACTGGGATCACCTGATTTGAAAGTGGGATAGCTTCTTCATCCTAACTCCTATGAGATTTATTCAGCTTCCTGGTGATTCTCCACTACTTTATGTATCAAAATCAAGCTTCTTACATCGCGATTCATCCTGGTTTGATTAGAATGACAAAGAAGCTGTCATATTCCCAAACAGGAAAACTGGGATCACCTGATTTGAAAGTGGGATAGCTTCTTCATCCTAACTCCTATGAGATTTATTCAGCTTCCTGGTGATTCTCCACTACTTTATGTATCAAAATCAAGCTTCTTACATCGCGATTCATCCTGGTTTGATTAGAATGACAAAGAAGCTGTCATATTCCCAAACAGGAAAACTGGGATCACCTGATTTGAAAGTGGGATAGCTTCTTCATCCTAACTCCTATGAGATTTATTCAGCTTCCTGGTGATTCTCCACTACTTTATGTATCAAAATCAAGCTTCTTACATCGCGATTCATCCTGGTTTGATTAGAATGACAAAGAAGCTGTCATATTCCCAAACAGGAAAACTGGGATCACCTGATTTGAAAGTGGGATAGCTTCTTCATCCTAACTCCTATGAGATTTATTCAGCTTCCTGGTGATTCTCCACTACTTTATGTATCAAAATCAAGCTTCTTACATCGCGATTCATCCTGGTTTGATTAGAATGACAAAGAAGCTGTCATATTCCCAAACAGGAAAACTGGGATCACCTGATTTGAAAGTGGGATAGCTTCTTCATCCTAACTCCTATGAGATTTATTCAGCTTCCTGGTGATTCTCCACTATTTTATGTATCAAAATCAAGCTTCTTACATTGCGATTCATCCTGGTTTGATTAGAATGACAAAGAAGCTGTCATATTCCCAAACAGGAAAACTGGGATCACCTGATTTGAAAGTGGGATAGCTTCTTCATCCTAACTCCTATGAGATTTATTCGACTTCCTGGTGATTCTCCACTACTTTATGTATCAAAATCAAGCTTCTTACATCGCGATTCATCCTGGTTTGATTAGAATGACAAAGAAGCTGTCATATTCCCAAACAGGAAAACTGGGATCACCTGATTTGAAAGTGGGATAGCTTCTTCATCCTAACTCCTATGAGATTTATTCGACTTCCTGGTGATTCTCCACTACTTTATGTATCAAAATCAAGCTTCTTACATCGCGATTCATCCTGGTTTGATTAGAATGACAAAGAAGCTGTCATATTCCCAAACAGGAAAACTGGGATCACCTGATTTGAAAGTGGGATAGCTTCTTCATCCTAACTCCTATGAGATTTATTCAGCTTCCTGGTGATTCTCCACTACTTTATGTATCAAAATCAAGCTTCTTACATCGCGATTCATCCTGGTTTGATTAGAATGACAAAGAAGCTGTCATATTCCCAAACAGGAAAACTGGGATCACCTGATTTGAAAGTGGGATAGCTTCTTCATCCTAACTCCTATGAGATTTATTCAGCTTCCTGGTGATTCTCCACTACTTTATGTATCAAAATCAAGCTTCTTACATCGCGATTCATCCTGGTTTGATTAGAATGACAAAGAAGCTGTCATATTCCCAAACAGGAAAACTGGGATCACCTGATTTGAAAGTGGGATAGCTTCTTCATCCTAACTCCTATGAGATTTATTCGACTTCCTGGTGATTCTCCACTACTTTATGTATCAAAATCAAGCTTCTTACATCGCGATTCATCCTGGTTTGATTAGAATGACAAAGAAGCTGTCATATTCCCAAACAGGAAAACTGGGATCACCTGATTTGAAAGTGGGATAGCTTCTTCATCCTAACTCCTATGAGATTTATTCAGCT
>NW_022610584.1:0-55960 GCF_000309985.2 Brassica rapa
AGACTCAAACTGCATAATCTTCATTAGGGTTTGATGAGTTACCATATTAATAAGAGAGCATACAAGGGTTTTCGAAATCAAGAGAAGACTAAAGCATGTGAGGTCAATCAGAGAGTAAGCTCATTTGACTAGCCAATTAGCTTCTCCCATGCGCGGAGTATCTGGCATCTTGGACCGAGATGCTCTTGCCTTTCCAGCTGTTCCAAGCCTGTCAAGGCGCGCTCTACCTTATCCCTAAACGGTCTGATGCCTCAAGGTAAGTTCCTTCCTTTACTTAGTTACCGTGTTACTTGGCTGATGCAAGGTAAGTCTTGGTCGATGCTGGATGGTACGGACTGTACGGCTTGTACGGCTTGTACGGACGTCCGTACCATGCTCTCCCTAAACTCCTTAGCTTCCTCATCTCCTTTCCTCTTCAACTCCTTAGCTCTTCATATATATATTCAGCTCAACTCACACTCCCCCTCAAGCTTAGCTTTGTATAAGTCTAGCTTGGACAGCCACAAGATCTTCCTCATTAAAAACCTCACCAAAGAAAACCCAATGGGATAAAACTTTGATGAGGGAAAAAGAGTAAAGACCTTGCAGCTAAGGGGATTAGCTCCTTCTCTTCCCAAGATCAATGAGGCCCAACCTGATGTGAATGGACTCCATTGTCTTCTGTCTTGCAGCCTTGGTGAACACATCCGCTAGCTGATCTTCACTCCTTGTGTAACATGGCAAGATCACCCCTAGCACAATCATCTGCCTCACCTTGTGACAATCAACTTCAATGTGCTTGGTCCTCTCATGAAACACCGAGTTGGATGCAATGTGGATGGCAGCTTGATTGTCACAATGCATTGTCATTGGAGTTGCTTGATCGATCTCCAAGTGCTTCAAGATGCCTTTGATCCATACCAACTCGTTGGTGAGCTTCAGCATGGCTCTATACTCGGCTTCTGCCACTTGAGAGAACATGACACTACCTTCTGCTTCTTCTTGCTCTTCCAAGTCACCAAGTTGCCTCCAATGAATGTGCAATAGCCTGTGGTTGATCTCCTGTCTGCTCTAATCACCAGCCCAATCCGCATCACAATATCCCACCACTTCAGTGCTTCCATTGCAGCCCATCCATACTCCTTGATCAGGTGAGCCGTTGAGATACATCAAGATCCTCTCCACCATGTGCCAGTGATGTTCCTTAGGCACTTGCATGTGTTGACTCACCTGATTCACAGCAAAGCAGATGTCAGGTCTAGTTATAGTAAGATAAATCAATTTGCCAACTAGTTTTCTATAGAGTTTAGGATCCTGATAAGGTTTGCTGTCTTCAATCCCCCTCTCGTGGGACTTTGTAGCCATCCTCCATAGGCATCCTTGCTGTCTTGCCTCCATAAGCACCTGCACCTTTCAAAAGATCAAGTGTATATTTCCTTTGGGACATGAACAAACCTTCCTTCCTTGGATCTACATATCTCAATTCCAAGGAAGTATTTCATTTCTCCCAAGTCTTTAATCTCAACATGGATTTAAGAAACTCCTTGGTTGCTATGATACCTTCCTTATCACTCCCCTGTGATAATGATATCATCAACATACACAAGGAGAGCAATCATACCTGAGGGAGTCGTGAGAGTGAAGAGAGGTGTGATCTAGTTCAGACTTCTTGAAGCCTCGGCCATTCAGAGTAGTGCTCAACTTGTTGTACCAAGCCCTTGGTGATTGCTTCAGTCCATAGATGGCTTTCTTCAATCTCAGTACATTCCCACTCTTTACTAAGTGTTCAAGGCCTGGAGGTGGATGCATATACACTTCATCCTCAAGTTCACCTTGTAGAAACGCATTCTTCACATCCATTGCCATAACCCCCATCCAAGATTCACAGCCAAGCTTAGTACAATCCGGATTGTGTGGAGTTTAGCTACTGGTGCAAAGGTTTCTATGTAATCTTCTCCATAAGTTTGAGTGAAACCTCTTGCAACTAGCCTTGACTTCTTCCTCTCAATCTTTCCATCCGCTTTGTACTTGATTGTGAATATCCATCTACTAGTCACAGCCTTCTTCCCTTTTGGTAACTCACTCTCATACCATGTATCATTCTTGATCATCGCTCCTGCCTCATCTCCAACTGATTCCTTCCATTCTTTATCTTTCATTGCTTCTTCATAGCTTCTTGGGATGTGATTCTCATCCAAGTTTACCATGAACGCGCAATGTGCTTCTGGATATTGAGCAAAGGAGCACACGGCTTGAGAAGGATGCTCCACAGCTTGGGCATTGTAGTACACTCTCGTGTTTACCCAACTGGAAGGATCCTTCCTTATCCTTGTACTCCTTCTTAGTGGCTGCACAAACTGGTTCTTCTTCCTGTTGTTCTTCTACCACTTCATCTTGAGAAGGTGTTTGTGTCACACCATGATCATGTCCATGACCATCCGAGCCTATGCTGCTCTCTCCTCTCCTTCATTCTCTACTCCTCCTTCATCTTGGTTGGCCTCTTGCATAGGCTCCTCATGCTCCTCTCCTCCCTCATGATCAAGGTGGGATGGTGAACCAACTTCAGGAGGTGTAGTTGCGTGATTCCTCGGATCCTGGGATGTACTGATTCCAAGACCTTCAAGAATGATCCGCAAGGTGGTGGCCTTGTCTGATGTTAAGTCCTTCAGGTCTTCTTGATTCTTTTCTTCATAGTATCCTCTATCTTCCAAGAACTTCACATCTCTAGATACAAGAACTCTCCTTGCTATAGGATCATAGCATTTGTATCCTTTCTGTGTAGCTGAGTATCCTATGAACACAGCCTTAGTGCTTCTTGCTTCTAGCTTGTTGATCATCTCTCCTGGTTTGAGGACAAAGCATAGGCATCCAAAGACTCGCAAGTAATCAAGAGCTGGCTTGTACCTGTTCAGAACTTCAAATGGAGCCTTCTCATTCAGAACTTTGGTTGGAGTTCTGTTTATCAGGTAACAAGCAGTGGCAACCGCATCACTCCAAAATCTCTTTGGAACATTACTCTGAAACATAAGTGACCTTGCCACTTCCATGAGATGCCTATTCTTCCTCTCAGCCACTCCATTTTGCTGTGGAGTATAAGGACAGCTTGTTTGATGTAGGATCCCATGTTGTGATAGGTGTTGCTTGAATGCATGACTCGTGTACTCTCCTCCATTATCTGATCTCAAAATTTTAATCTTAGCATGATAATGGTTAGTTACATAAGTTTGAAAGTTCCTAAATGCATCAAGTACCCTATCTTTGGTCTGAATTAAGGTTAACCAGGTGTATTTGGATTTTTCATCAATGAATGTGACAAAATACTTATAACTATCTCTAGATAAGCAAGGGGCAGTCCATACATCTGAATGAATTAGATCAAAGCAATTATCATAAACGGTAGTAGACTTTTGAAACACAGTTCTACAATGCTTGCCTAAAATGCAAGCTTCACAATCCTTATTCTCAAACACAACACCTGGTACCATTAAGTTCAAAGCTTTAACATGAGGGTGTCCTACTCTAGCATGCCACAATGCATTTTTATTCAACAAAGAAGCAGAAGTAAACGAGCAACTATAATCAGGAACAGAAGTGAGTTCTTCAAGCATATAGAGATCTCCCTTAGTCACCCCTTTCCCAATCAACCTGCTGCTCTCAATATCCTGAAACTTCACATCATTAGGACTAAAGATAACATTGCATTGTAAATCATTAGTACATTTCTTCACTGATAATAGGTTTGATGTGAATTCAGGCATGTAAAAAGCTCTAGATTCTTTGTTAAAACAGCTTAAGCTTTCCTATTCCTCTAATGGGTATCTTATCCCCATTTGCTATCATCACATGCCCATGTGTAGGTTCTATATCCTTAATCAAGTTTTCATCACTTATCATATGATGTGATGCACCAGAATCAACAATCAATGGTTTTACCTACTCGTTTAGCATTATGGCATAGATTACTAAGTGATGGATGCATCTTATCAGTTCTAGCAATGTGCATGTCTATACTCATTCCTAGCTTCTAACCGTTCTACTAGTTCTCTAATCAAGTGATCATCCTTATATGCAATCATAGAAGCTCCAAAGGAATAACCGTAAGTGTTTACCGTTTTCCTTTAGCATTTTGAAGAGGGCATCAAGGTCTGATCTCTTGATGTAGTCATCATTGCTGCGGGCTTGAGGCGCCTGTGTAAGCCACCAGAGACTTCCCATTCCCATCATTGCCTCCAAGCCCATCCACTTCACTGATCTTGCTGGTGCCAGCTCCGCTTGAACCTTCAGTCACATTTGCCCTTCCCTCACGCTCCTTCATGAACTTGGCCGGCTTGAGGTGTGGGTGCAGTATCCAGCATTGGCTCTTCTTATGACCATGCTTCTTGCAATGATCACAGTTGCCATTGAACTTCCTGTCCTCGTACTTCCCGTGAGATGCCTTGTTTGCTTGTGGAGCCTCGGTTGAATCCTCATGAGCTGCTTGATTGGCAAGAGAGAGCTCCCCCTTTCCTCCAAACAAACCCATGGATCCCTGCTCCCTTTGGATTTGTGCACACACCTCCTCAAGGTCCGGAAGCTTGTCTGACCTTAACATGTGCTGGATGAGCTGGGTGTAGGCCGGGTTCAGTGTGAGAAGCAGCCCAAAGACCTTGTCTTGCTCGCGCCTCTCATTCAGCTGATCTGGATCAGTTGTGCTCGGCCTCAGCATCTCCTCAGCTCTGACCATAAGGACCTGAACCTCCCCAAGTGCTTAGTGAACTCCATGTCCTCTTGTGCAAGACGGTTGATCGCTAGCTTCACTTCAAACACACGGCTGAGGTTGGAAGTGTTCCCATACACCTTCTTCAGCGTGTCCCACAGCTCCTTGGCTGATTCACAGTAGCTGTAGGCATCCAAGATAGCTGGGTCCAAGGATGCGTGTAGAACCGTCATCACCAGCATGTCTTCTTGTTGCCATTTCTCCACAGCCGCTTCATTGGAGACCTCTTCTTGATCTCCTCCCTGAGTAATGAGTTTCGGAGCCTCCCCTGTTGTGATGTGCCCCCACAAACCCTTACTTCCCCCACCGCAGTCTTCACCATCCGAGACCACACAAGGTAGTTGCTACCTTTGAAAGTAACCGCTACCTTCATCCTCATGTTCATCCCATGTTCCATCTTTGCTTGACTTGAAAACTTGAATCTTGGATCTCGTACACACCAACCTTGAGTCTAGAATCACGCAAACCAACAGAACGTAGCACAGCTTCAACTAGAACGGACCACAGCTTCAACACCTTCAAGACTACTCGCGTGTAGCTTCAAAGACGTTTAGCTTGTAACTCTCTAAAGATCAAACCCCAGATTCAAATGAACCTGGCTCTGATACCATATGAGATTAAGAGATCCTTAGAGTAATCAGAATAAAGAGAGTGTTTAGGAAGTGATTAAGAAGAGAGTTTGTGAAAGATTAGGAGACTAGATAGAGCCGTTTAGTGTCTAAGAGAAAACCATAGTGTCTAAGAGTTTAGAGAGACTCAAACTGCATAATCTTCATTAGGGTTGAGTTACAACAATATATAGAGAGAGCATACAAGGGTTTTCGAAATCAAGAGAAGACTAAAGCATGTGAGGTCAATCAGGAGAGGATAAGCTCATTTGGACTAGCCAATTAGCTTCTCCACATGCGCGGAGTATCTGGCATCTTGGACCGAGATGCTCTTGCCTTTCCAGCTGTTCCAGCCTGTCAAGGCGCGCTCTACCTTATCCCTAAACGGTCTGATGCCTCAAGGTAAGTTCCTTCCCTTTTCCTTAGTTACCGTGTTACTTGACTGATGCAAGGTAAGTCTTGGTCGATGCTGGATGGTACGGACTGTACGGCTTGTACGGCCTTGTACGGACGTCCGTACCATGCTCTCCCTAAACTCCCTTAAGCTTCCTCATCTCCTTTCCTCTTCAACTCCTTAGCTCTTCATATATATATTCAGCTCAACTCAACAGGAATCACCTGATTTGAAAGTGGGATAACTTCTTCATCCCAACTCCTATGAGATTTATTCAACTTCCTGGTGTTTCCCCAACACTTTACGTATCCAAATCAAGCTTCTTACAAAGTGATTCATCCTGGTTTAATTGGAACAACGGATAAGCTGTCCTATTCCCAAACTGGGAAACTGGAATCACCTGATTAGAAAGTGGGATAACTTCTTCATCCCAACTCCTATGAGATTTATTCAACTTCCTGGTGTTTCTTCACCATTTTATGTATCAAAATCAAGCTTCTTACAAAGTGATTCATCCTGGTTTGTTTGGAACGACCAAGAACCTGTCCTATTCCCAAACTGGGAAACTGGAATCACCTGATTAGAAAGTTGGATAACTTCTTCATCCCAACTCCTATGAGATTTATTCAACTTCCTGGTGTTTCTCCACCATTTTATGTATCAAAATCAAGCTTCTTACAAAGTGATTCATCCTGGTTTGATTGGAACGACGAAGAAGCTGTCCTATTCCCAAACTGGGAAACTGGAATCACCTGATTGAAAGTGGGATAACTTCTTCATCCCAACTCCTATGAGATTTATTCAACTTCCTGGTGTTTCTCCACCACACTTTTATGTATCAAAATCAAGCTTCTTACAAAGTGATTCATCCTGGTTTGATTGGAACGACGAAGAAGCTGTCCTATTCCCAAACTGGGAAACTGGAATCACCTGATTAGAAAGTGGGATAACTTCTTCATCCCAACTCCTATGAGATTTATTCAACTTCCTGGTGTTTCCCCACCATTTATGTATCAAATCAAGCTTCTTACAAAGTGATTCATCCTGGTTTGATTGGAACGACGAAGAAGCTGTCCTATTCCCAAACTGGGAAACTGGAATCACCTGATTTGAAAGTGGGATAACTTCTTCATCCCAACTCCTATGAGATTTATTCAACTTCCTGGTGTTCTCCACCATTTTATGTATCCAAATCAAGCTTCTTACAAATTGATTCATCCTGGTTTGATTGGAACGACGAACAAGCTGTCCTATTTCCCAATTGGGAAACTCGAATCACCTGATTAGAAAGTGGGATAACTTCTTCATCCCCACTCCTATGAGATTTATTCAACTTCCTGGTGTTTCTCCACCATTTTATGTATCCAAATCAAGCTTCTTACCAAGTGATTCATCCTGATTTGATTTGAACGACGAAGAAACTGTCCTATTCCCAAACTGGGAAACTGGAATCACCTTATTTGAAAGTGGGATAACTTCTTCATCCCAACTCCTATGAGATTTATTCAACTTCCTGGTGATTCTCCACCACTTTATGTATCCAAATCAAGCTTCTTACAAAGTGATTCATCCTGGTTTGATTGGAACGACGAAGAAGCTGTCCTATTCCCAAACTGGGAAACTGGAATCACCTGATTAGAAAGTGGGATAACTTCTTCATCCCAACTCCTATGAGATTTATTTCAACTTCCTGGTGTTTTCTCCACCATTTATGTATCAAAATCAAGCTTCTTACAAAGTGATTCATCCTGGTTTGATTGGAACGACGAAGAAGCTGTCCTATTCCCAAACTGGGAAACTGGAATCACCTGATTTGAAAGTGGGATAACTTCTTCATCCAACTCCTATGAGATTTATTCAACTTCCTGGTGTTTCTCCAACACTTTATGTATCCAAATCAAGCTTCTTACAAAGTGATTCATCCTGGTTTGATTGGAACGACGAAGAAGCTGTCCTATTCCCAAACTGGGAAACTGGAATCACCTGATTTGAAAGTGGGATAACTTCTTCATCCCAACTCCTATGAGATTTATTCAACTTCCTGGTGATTCTCCAACACTTTATGTATCCAAATCAAGCTTCTTACAAAGTGATTCATCCTGGTTTGATTGGAACGACGAAGAAGCTGTCCTATTCCCAAACTGGGAAACTGGAATCACCTGATTTGAAAGTGGGATAACTTCTTCATCCCAACTCCTATGAGATTTATTCAACTTCCTGGTTTCTTCTCCACATTTATGTATCAAATCAAGCTTCTTACAAAGTGATTCATCCTGGTTTGATTGGAACGACGAAGAAGCTGTCCTATTCCCAAACTGGGAAACTGGAATCACCTGATTTGAAAGTGGGATAACTTCTTCATCCCAACTCCTATGAGATTTATTCAACTTCCTGGTGTTTCCCCAACACTTTATGTATCCAAATCAAGCTTCTTATGATTCATCCTGGTTTGATTGGAACGACGAAGAAGCTGTCCTATTCCGAAACTGGGAAACTGGAATCACCTGATTAGAAAGTGGGATAACTTCTTCATCCCAACTCCAATGAGATTTATTTAACTTCCTGGTGATTCTCCAACACTTTATGTATCCAAATCAAGCTTCTTACAAAGTGATTCATCATGGTTTGATTGGAACGACGAAGAAGCTGTCCTATTCGCAAACTGGGAAACTGGAATCACCTGATTAGAAAGTGGGATAACTTCTTCATCCCAACTCCTATGAGATTTATTCAACTTCCTGGTGTTTCCCCACCATTTTTTGTATCAAATCAAGCTTCTTACAAAGTGATTCATCCTGGTTTGATTGGAACGACGAAGAAGCTGTCCTATTCCAAACTGGGAAACTGGAATCACCTGATTGAAAGTGGGATAACTTCTTCATCCCAACTCCTATGAGATTTATTCAACTTCCTGGTGATTCTCCCACCACTTTATGTATCAAAATCAAGCTTCTTACAAAGTGATTCATCCTGGTTTGATTGGAACGACGAAGAAGCTGTCCTATTCCCAAACTGGGAAACTGGAATCACCTGATTAGAAAGTGGGATAACTTCTTCATCCCAACTCCTATGAGATTTATTCAACTTCCTGGTGTTTCTCCACCATTTTATGTATCAAATCAAGCTTCTCAAAGTGATTCATCCTGGTTTGATTGGAACGACGAAGAAGCTGTCCTATTCCCAAACTGGAAACTGGAATCACCTGATTAGAAAGTGGGATAACTTCTTCATCCCAACTCCTATGAGATTTATTCAACTTCCTGGTGTTTCTCCACCATTTTATGTATCAAATCAAGCTTCTTACAAAGTGATTCATCCTGGTTTGATTGGAACGACGAAGAAGCTGTCCTATTCCCAAACTGGGAAACTGGAATCACCTGATTTGAAAGTGGGATAACTTCTTCATCCCAACTCCTATGAGATTTATTCAACTTCCTGGTGTTTCTTCACCACCATTTTATGTATCAAAATCAAGCTTCTTACAAAGTGATTCATCCTGGTTTGATTGGAACGACGAAGAAGCTGTCCTATTCCCAAACTGGGAAACTGGAATCACCTGATTAGAAAGTGGGATAACTTCTTCATCCCAACTCCTATGAGATTTATTCAACTTCCTGGTGTTTCTCCAACCATTTTATGTATCAAAATCAAGCTTCTTACAAAGTGATTCATCCTGGTTTGATTGGAACGACGAAGAATGTCCTATTCCCAAACTGGGAAACTGGAATCACCTGATTAGAAAGTGGGATAACTTCTTCATCCCAACTCCTATGAGATTTATTCAACTTCCTGGTGTTTTCTCCACCATTTTATGTATCAAAATCAAGCTTCTTACAAAGTGATTCATCCTGGTTTGATTGGAACGACGAAGAAGCTGTCCTATTCCCAAACTGGGAAACTGGAATCACCTGATTTGAAAGTGGGATAACTTCTTCATCCCAACTCCTATGAGATTTATTCAACTCCCTGGTGTTTCTCCACCATTTTATGTATCAAATCAAGCTTCTTACAAAGTGATTCATCCTGGTTTGATTGGAACGACGAAGAAGCTGTCCTATTCCCAAACTGGGAAACTGGAATCACCTGATTAGAAAGTGGGATAACTTCTTCATCCCAACTCCTATGAGATTTATTCAACTTCCTGGTGTTTCTCCACATTTATGTATCCAAATCAAGCTTCTTACAAAGTGATTCATCCTGGTTTGATTGGAACGACGAAGAAGCTGTCCTATTCCCAAACTGGGAAACTGGAATCACCTGATTTGAAAGTGGGATAACTTCTTCATCCCAACTCCTATGAGATTTATTCAACTTCCTGGTGATTCTCCAACACTTTATGTATCCAAATCAAGCTTCTTACAAAGTGATTCATCCTGGTTTGATTGGAACGACGATAAGCTGTCCTATTCCCAAACTGGGAAACTGGAATCACCTGATTAGAAAGTGGGATAACTTCTTCATCCCAACTCCTATGAGATTTATTCAACTTCCTGGTGTTTCTCCACCATTTTATGTATCAAAATCAAGCTTCTTACAAAGTGATTCATCATGGTTTGATTGGAACGACGAAGAAGCTGTCCTATTCCCAAACTGGGAAACTGGAATCACCTGATTTGAAAGTGGGATAACTTCTTCATCCCAACTCCTATGAGATTTATTCAACTTCCTGGTGTTTCCCCAACACTTTATGTATCCAAATCAAGCTTCTTACAAAGTGATTATCCTGGTTTGATTGGATTGACGAAGAAGCTGTCCTATTCCCAAACTGGGAAACTGGAATCACCTGATTTGAAAGTGGGATAACTTCTTCATCCCAACTCCTATGAGATTTATTCAACTTCCTGGTGTTTCTCCACCATTTTATGTATCAAAATCAAGCTTCTTACAAAGTGATTCATCCTGGTTTGATTGGAACGACGAAGAACCTGTCCTATTCCCAAACTGGGAAACTGGAATCACCTGATTAGAAAGTGGGATAACTTCTTCATCCCAACTCCTATGAGATTTATTCAACTTCCTGGTGTTTCTCCACCATTTTATGTATCAAAATCAAGCTTCTTACAAAGTGATTCATCATGGTTTGATTGGAACGACGAAGAAGCTGTCCTATTCCCAAACTGGGAAACTGGAATCACCTGATTAGAAAGTGGGATAACTTCTTCATCCCAACTCCTATGATATTTATTCAACTTCCTGGTGTTTCTCCACCATTTTATGTATCAAAATCAAGCTTCTTACAAAGTGATTCATCATGGTTTGATTGGAACGACGAAGAAGCTGTCCTATTCCCAAACTGGGAAACTGGAATCACCTGATTTGAAAGTGGGATAACTTCTTCATCCCAACTCCTATGAGATTTATTCAACTTCCTGGTGTTCTTCCCCATTTATGTATCAAATCAAGCTTCTTACAAAGTGATTCATCCTGGTTTGATTGGAACGACGAAGAAGCTGTCCTATTCCCAAACTGGGAAACTGGAATCACCTGATTAGAAAGTGGATAACTTCTTCATCCCAACTCCTATGAGATTTATTCAACTTCCTGGTGTTTCTCCACCATTTTATGTATCAAATCAAGCTTCTTACAAAGTGATTCATCCTGGTTTGATTGGAACGACGAAGAAGGTCCTATTCCCAAACTGGGAAACTGGAATCACCTGATTTGAAAGTGGGATAACTTCTTCATCCCAACTCCTATGAGATTTATTCAACTTCCTGGTGTTTCTCCACCATTTTATGTATCAAAATCAAGCTTCTTACAAAGTGATTCATCATGGTTTGATTGGAACGACGAAGAAGCTGTCCTATTCCCAAACTGGGAAACTGGAATCACCTGATTAGAAAGTGGGATAACTTCTTCATCCCAACTCCTATGAGATTTATTCAACTTCCTGGTGTTTCCCCACCATTTTATGTATCAAAATCAAGCTTCTTACAAAGTGATTATCCTGGTTTGATTGGATTGACGAAGAAGCTGTCCTATTCCCAAACTGGGAAACTGGAATCACCTGATTTGAAAGTGGGATAACTTCTTCATCCCAACTCCTATGAGATTTATTCAACTTCCTGGTGTTTCTCCACCATTTTATGTATCAAAATCAAGCTTCTTACAAAGTGATTCATCCTGGTTTGATTGGAACGACGAAGAAGCTGTCCTATTCCCAAACTGGGAAACTGGAATCACTTGATTAGAAAGTGGGATAACTTCTTCATCCCAACTCCTATGAGATTTATTCAACTTCCTGGTGTTTCTCCACCATTTTATGTATCAAAATCAAGCTTCTTACAAAGTGATTCATCCTGGTTTGATTGGAACGACGAAGAAGCTGTCCTATTCCCAAACTGGGAAACTGGAATCACCTGATTTGAAAGTGGGATAACTTCTTCATCCCAACTCCTATGAGATTTATTCAACTTCCTGGTGATTCTCCAACACTTTATGTATCCAAATCAAGCTTCTTACAAAGTGATTCATCCTGGTTTGATTGGAACGACGGATAAGCTGTCCTATTCCCAAACTGGGAAACTGGAATCACCTGATTAGAAAGTGGGATAACTTCTTCATCCCAACTCCTATGAGATTTATTCAACTTCCTGGTGTTTCTCCACCATTTTATGTATCAAAATCAAGCTTCTTACAAAGTGATTCATCCTGGTTTGATTGGAACGACGAAGAAGCTGTCCTATTCCCAAACTGGGAAACTGGAATCACCTGATTTGAAAGTGGGATAACTTCTTCATCCAACATCCTATGAGATTTATTCAACTTCCTGGTGTTTCTCCAACCTTTATGTATCCAAATCAAGCTTCTTACAAAGTGATTCATCCTGGTTTGATTGGAACGACGAAGAAGCTGTCCTATTCCCAAACTGGGAAACTGGAATCACCTGATATGAAAGTGGGATAACTTCTTAATTCCAACTCTTATGAGATTTATTTAACTTCCTGGTGATTCTCCAACACTTTATGTATCCAAATCAAGCTTCTTACAAAGTGATTCATCCTGGTTTGATTGGAACGACGAAGAAGCTGTCCTATTCCCAAACTGGGAAACTGGATGTTGAAATGAGTTGATCAATATGTGAGAAGATGGCTTAAGGAGTTGGGAATGAGATTGTGTGAAGGCAAAGAGAAGGAGAGCTTGGGAGTGATCAGGCCGTACAAGGCCGTACCGGCCGTACCATCCGTACGGTCCGGATCAATCCACTACTCGACCAAGAAGGGAAGTTACCGCGTGAAAGAAGTAAACGGCTAAAGGGGTTTTACCTTAGAGGATATGACCGTTTGGATGGATAGAGTGACTGAGCCTTATCCTCACAGGCTGGAACAGGCTGTAAAGGCAAAAGGAACCTAGTCCAAGATGCCAAAAGCGTGTGACAGCTCCCATTGGTTTACATTTGAATTAAAGCAATCTTATCCTTGACTTCACATGCTTAGTGCTTCTGAATACCCTAATGTCTCTCTCTATATATTGTAAACTCTGTCTTGATTAATGAATAACACGAGTTCATCATAATCTCTCTCTAGTTCATCATGTTTCTCTTCTACATTTCATAAGTCATCTCATCTCACTTTAATCTCTCTCTAAATCTCTCAATACCTGTTCAACTCTCTAAAATCATATGGTATCAGAGCCAGGTTGGCTTTGGTATTGAGATTTAGAGTGTTCTTCAGCTTCAGTTCATACTCTTTCATACTTTCTTTTCGGTTCTAACAAAGCAAGATGGAGGGAAACTACAAGGTCATTACAGTTCATGTTGCGTTGAAGGGTGGTAGTAACTACCTGTTGTGGTCAAGGCTGGTGAAGACAGCCATTGGGAGGCTAGGGCTTTGGAGTCACATCACGGATGATGCAGCCAAGCCAGTGGCTAAAGACGGAGAAGGAGGTGAAGGTGTTGGAGATCAAGTTGCTGCTGCCGAGAAGAAGTGGATTCAAGAAGACTTGATGGTGCTTTCAGTGCTACAAGGGGCCCTTGAAGAGCATCTCTTGGAGGCCTACAGCTACTGCGAGACTCCAAAACACCTGTGGGAGGTACTCCAAAAGACTTTTGGGAATGTTACCAATCTGAACCGTGTGTATGAGATCAAGAAAGCCATCAACACACTGGTACAAGATGGGGAGGAGTTCACCAAGCATTTGGGCAAGTATAGATCCTTGTGGTCTGAGCTTGAATCGTTGAGACCAAGCACCACTGATCAAGAGCTACTCATGGAGAGGCGGGAGCAGGATCAGGTGTTTGGATTGCTGTTGACACTGGATCCTCCATTCAATGATGTGATCATGCACATGTTGAGGATGCCGAGTCTCCCATCTATGGAGGAAGTGTGTGCGCAGATTCAGAAGGAAGAGGGGTCACTTGGTTTGTTTGGAGGGAAAGGAGACATGGCTCTGTCCAACAAGGCTGAAGCAATCCAAGCAAACAAAGCCGCTTACCGTGGAGAGGAAAGGAAGTTCAGTGGAAACTGTGACCATTGCAAGAAGCCGGGACACAAGAGGAGTCAGTGCTGGATCCTACACCCCCATCTGAAGCCGGCCAAGTTCAACAAGGAGAGAGAGGGAAGAGCTCACCTTTCTGCAGACACAAGTGAAGCCGGCGCATCAGGAGCTGGTTCATCTGGTCTTGCGGGTGAAAGTGAAGGAAGAGCCTTAACCTCTCACCACCAAGGAGCCGTGAAGAACATGGATCATGCGGTGATCAAGAAGTCAGACATTGATGCCTTGATCAAAGCCCTTAAAGAGTCTGGTAACACCCTCGGAAACACCCTTGGTTATTCCTATACTGCTCATGTGTTGCCTAGAACTTGTGATAACTTGCTAGGAAACTTTGATAGAATGAAATGAACCGGATAGTTATACAACCTTTACTGCTGATAGGATATGTAGAAATGAATCCACATTGCTTGATCTCATTGATAAATTGAAACTGATAAAAGAACCACCTAGGAATCATATTGCTCAAGGAATAAAACCATTGATTATTGATTCAGGTGCTTCACATCATATGATAAGTGATGATAGTCTTATAAAGAATATATAACCGGCTCATGGACATGTAATGATTGCAAATGGTGATAGAATTCCTATTAGAGGTGTAGGAGACTTGAAACTGTTTAATAAGGATTCTAAAGCTTTGTACATGTCTGAGTTTACTTCTAATCTATTATCTGTTAAGAGATGTACCAATGATCTTCAATGCAATGTTATTTTCAGTCCTAATGATGTGAAATTTCAGGATATTGAAAGCAGTAAGTTGATTGGGCAAGGAGTAACCAAAGGAGACCTTTATTTACTTGAAGACCTTTCTTTCATTTCTAGTTCTAGTTGCTTGTTGAGTTTCGTTTTAAATAGAGGTGCATTGTGGCATTCTAGGCTAGGACATCCACATGTTAGAGCCTTAAGCTTAATGTTACCAGGTGTCATGTTTAAAAATAATGAGTGTGAAGCATGTATTTTGGGAAAACATTGTAAGACTGTGTTCAAGAGATCTACTACTATCTATGATAAATGCTTTGATCTTGTTCATTCTGATGTATGGACTGCTCCATGCTTATCTAGAGACAATTACAAATACTTTGTCACATTCATAGATGAGAAATCCAAATACACCTGGATAACACTAATTAAAACAAAGGATAGGGTTCTTGATGCATTTAGAAACTTTCAATCATATGTTTCTAACCAGTATAATGCCAAGATTAAGATTTTCAGGTCTGATAATGGTGGAGAGTATACTGGCCATGCATTCAGGAACCATCTAGCCCAACATGGGATACTTCATCAAACGAGTTGCCCTTACACACCTCAACAAAATGGAGTGGCTGAGAGGAAGAACAGACATCTTATGGAAGTGGCTAGATCAATGATGTTCCAGATGAGAGTGCCAAAGAGATTCTGGAGTGATGCTGTGATCACGGCTTGCTACCTAATCAATAGGATACCAACCAAGATTCTGGAAGATAAAGCCCCTTATGAAGTTCTCAACAACAGCAAGCCAGTCCTAGATCACCTAAGAGTGTTTGGGTGTGTAAGCTATGTTCTTGTCCCGGGAGAGATGAGAAACAAGCTGGAAGCAAAGAGTATCAAAGCTATGATGATAGGATACTCAACCACACAGAAGGGATACAAATGCTTTGTTCCTGAGACAAGGAGAGTACTTGTATCTAGAGATGTCAAGTTCTTTGAAGAGAAGAGCTACTATGAAGATAAAGATTGGAAAGAGCTGGAGGATCTTTCACAACCTTCAGATAGAGCTACAAGCTTGAGACAGATACTAGAAGGTCTTGGAATTGGAATGTCCCAGGAGTCGACAGAGGATCAGTCATCTGAAGGACAAGAAGCTGAAGAACCATCTCACCTTGATCATGAGGGAGGGAATGAAATTGAGCCGGATGAGAATCAAGATTTTGCGGATCATCCTGATCAAGGTGGAGCTGAACCAAGTAATGAAGAGCTTAATGAGTTACCAGAACAAGGAGGAGTGGAAGCAACTGAAGTAGAAGCACCAGAGCAAGCACCAGCTGAGGTACCATTGAGGAGAAGCACACGGCTGAAGAGAGATGCTTCCAACTGGGTAAACACGAGAGTGTACTACAATGCCCAGGCTGTGGAGCATCCTTCTCAAGCTGTGTGTTCATTTGCCTGTTATCCAAAGGAGCATTGCGCATTCATGATGAGCCTAGATGAAAGTAGTGCACCAAGATCATATGAAGAGGCAATGCTACATCAAGATTGGAAGGAATCTGTTGGAGATGAGGCAAATGCCATGATAAAGAATGACACTTGGTTTGAAAGTGAGTTGCCAAAAGGAAAGAAGGCAGTAACTAGCAAGTGGATATTCACCATTAAGTATCTACCTGATGGAACCATTGACAGAAAGAAGACAAGACTGGTGGCTAGAGGATACACTCAAACATATGGGGAAGACTACATTGATACCTTTGCCCCTGTTGCCAAGCTACATACAATAAGAATTGTATTGTCTCTTGCTGTGAACCTTGAGTGGGAACTTTGGCAGATGGATGTGAAGAATGCATTTCTTCAGGGAGAACTAGAAGATGAAGTGTACATGCATCCACCACCAGGTCTTGAACATCTTGTGAAACCAGGGAATGTATTGAGACTCAAGAAGGCAATCTATGGGTTGAAGCAATCACCTAGAGCATGGTACAACAAGCTGAGTACTACTCTGAATGGCCGTGGGTTCAAGAAGTCAGAGTTGGATCACACCCTCTTCACCCTCACTACACCTTCAGGTATTATCTGTCTACTTGTATATGTTGATGATATTATCATAACAGGTAGTGATAAGGCTGGTATAAAAGCCCAAAGGAGTTTTTGAAATCTGTGTTTGAAATCAAAGACTTAGGGGAAATGAAATACTTCCTTGGAATTGAGTTGTGTAGATCTAAGGAAGGATTGTTCATTTCCCAAAGGAAGTATACACTTGATCTTTTGAAAGATGCAGGTATACAAGGAGACAAGACAGCAAAGATGCCTCTTGAAGATGGATACAAGATTCCACGTGAGGGGGAGGTTGAAGATAGCAAGGTCTTTCATGATCCAAAGCTGTACAGGAAGCTAGTGGGGAAGCTTATCTACCTCACAATCACACGACCAAACATATGCTTTGCTGTGAACCAAGTGAGCCAGCATATGCAAGTCCCAAAGGATCATCACAGGCGCATGGTGGAGAGACTTCTCTTGTATCTGAATGGGACATCAAGCCTTGGAGTGTGGATGGGATGCAACAAGAGTACTGAAGTGGTGGGATATTGTGATGCTGATTGGGCTGGAGATAGAGCAGACAGAAGATCCACCACCGGCTATTGTACATTTATTGGAGGCAACTTGGTGACTTGGAAGAGTAAGAAGCAGAAGGTCGTGTCTTGTTCAAGTGCTGAAGCTGAGTATAGGGCAATGCTGAAGCTTACCAATGAGTTGGTGTGGATCAAAGGAGTCTTGAAGCACTTGGAGATAGAGCAAGCAACTCCAATGACTATGCATTGTGATAATCAAGCGGCTATACACATTGCAACCAACTCAGTCTTCCATGAGAGAACCAAGCACATTGAAGTTGATTGTCACAAGTATGATTTTAGAGAGTTGAACAGGTATTGAGAGATTTAGAGAGAGATTAAAGTGAGATGAGATGATTTATGAAATGTAGAAGAGAAACATGATGAACTAGAGAGAGATTATGATGAACTCGTGTTCTTCATTAATCAAGACAGAGTTTACAATATATAGAGAGAGACATTAGGGTATTCAGAAGCACTAAGCATGTGAAGTCAAGGATAAGATTGCTTTAATTCAAATGTAAACCAATGGGAGCTGTCACACGCTTTTGGCATCTTGGACTAGGTTCCTTTTGCCTTTACAGCCTGTTCCAGCCTGTGAGGATAAGGCTCAGTCACTCTATCCATCCAAACGGTCATATCCTCTAAGGTAAAACCCCTTTGGCCGTTTACTTCTTTCACGCGGTAACTCCCCTTCTTGGTCGAGTAGTGGATTGATCCGGACCGTACGGATGGTACGGCCGTACGGTACGGCCTTGTACGGCCTGATCACTCCCAAGCTCTCCTTCTCTTTGCCTTCACACAATCTCATTCCCAACTCCTTAAGCCATCTTCTCACATATTGATCAACTCATTTCAACACTCCCCCTCAAGCTTAACTTAATAACTTAGTTAAGCTTGGAACAACCATGAGATCTTCCTCATTAAAAACCTCACCAAGGAAAACCCATTGGGACAAAACCTTGATGAGGGAAAAAGAGTAAAGACCTCACGGCAAAGGGGATCAGCTCCTTGGGGAAAGATCTATGAGTCCCAATCTGGTATGAATGAACTCCATAGTCTTTTGTCTTGCAGCCTTGGTAAACACATCCGCAAGTTGATCCTCACTCCTTGTGTAGCATGGTAAGATTACTCCCAAGACAATCATCTGCCTCACCTTGTGACAATCAACTTCAATGTGCTTGGTTCTCTCATGGAAGACTGAGTTGGTTGCAATGTGTATAGCCGCTTGATTATCACAATGCATAGTCATTTGCTTGCTCTATCTCCAAGTGCTTCAAGACTCCTTTGATCCACACCAACTCATTGGTAAGCTTCAGCATTGCCCTATACTCAGCTTCAGCACTTGAACAAGACACGACCTTCTGCTTCTTACTCTTCCAAGTCACCAAGTTGCCTCCAATAAATGTACAATAGCCGGTGGTTGATCTCCTGTCTGCTCTATCTCCAGCCCAATCAGCATCACAATATCCCACCACTTCAGTACTATTGTTGCATCCCATCCACACTCCAAGGCTTGATGTCCCATTCAGATACAAGAGAAGTCTCTCCACCATGTGCCAGTGATGATCCTTTGGGACTTGCATATGCTGGCTCACTTGGTTCACAGCAAAGCATATGTCTGGTCGTGTGATTGTGAGGTAGATAAGCTTCCCCACTAGCTTCCTGTACAGCTTTGGATCATGAAAGACCTTGCTATCTTCAACCTCCCCCTCACGTGGAATCTTGTATCCATCTTCAAGAGGCATCTTTGCTGTCTTGTCTCCTTGTATACCTGCATCTTTCAAAAGATCAAGTGTATACTTCCTTTGGGAAATGAACAATCCTTCCTTAGATCTACACAACTCAATTCCAAGGAAGTATTTCATTTCCCCTAAGTCTTTGATTTCAAACACAGATTTCAAAAACTCCTTTGTGGCTTTTATACCAGCCTTATCACTACCTGTTATGATAATATCATCAACATATACAAGTAGACAGATGATACCTGAAGGTGTAGTGAGGGTGAAGAGGGTGTGATCCAACTCTGACTTCTTGAACCCACGGCCATTCAGAGTAGTACTCAGCTTGTTGTACCATGCTCTAGGTGATTGCTTCAACCCATAGATTGCCTTCTTGAGTCTCAATACATTCCCTGGTTTCACAAGATGTTCAAGACCTGGTGGTGGATGCATGTACACTTCATCTTCTAGTTCTCCCTGAAGAAATGCATTCTTCACATCCATCTGCCAAAGCTCCCACTCAAGGTTCACAGCAAGAGACAATACAATTCTTATTGTATGTAGCTTGGCAACAGGGCAAAGGTATCAATGTAGTCTTCCCCATATGTTTGAGTGTATCCTCTAGCCACCAGTCTTGTCTTCTTTCTGTCAATGGTTCCATCAGGTAGATACTTAATGGTGAATATCCACTTGCTGGTTACTGCCTTCTTTCCTTTTGGCAACTCACTTTCAAACCAAGTGTCATTCTTTATCATGGCATTTGCCTCATCTCCAACAGATTCCTTCCAATCTTGATGTAGCATTGCCTCTTCATATGATCTTGGTACACTACTTTCATCTAGGCTCATCATGAATGCGCAATGCTCCTTTGGATAACAGGCAAATGAACACACAGCTTGAGAAGGATGCTCCACAGCCTGGGCATTGTAGTACACTCTCGTGTTTACCCAGTTGGAAGCATCTCTCTTCAGCCGTGTGCTTCTCCTCAATTGTACCTCAGCTGGTGCTTGCTCTGGTGCTTCTACTTCAGTTGCTTCCACTCCTCCTTGTTCTGGTAACTCATTAAGCTCTTCATTACTTGGTTCAGCTCCACCTTGATCAGGATGATCCGCAAAATCTTGATTCTCATCCGGCTAAATTTCATTCCCTCCCTCATGATCAAGGTGAGATGGTTCTTCAGCTTCTTGTCCTTCAGATGACTGATCCTCTGTCGACTCCTGGGACATTCCAATTCCAAGACCTTCTAGTATCTGTCTCAAGCTTGTAGCTCTATCTGAAGGTTGTTAAAGATCCTCCAGCTCTTTCCAATCTTTATCTTCATAGTAGCTCTTCTCTTCAAAGAACTTGACATCTCTAGATACAAGTACTCTCCTTGTCTCAGGAACAAAGCATTTGTATCCCTTCTGTGTGGTGAGTATCCTTTCATCATAGCTTTGATACTCTTTGCTTCCAGCTTGTTTCTCATCTCTCCCGGGACAAGAACATAGCTTACACACCCAAACACTCTTAGGTGATCTAGGACTGGCTTGCTGTTGTTGAGAACTTCATAAGGGGCTTTATCTTCCAGAATCTTGGTTGGTATCCTATTGATTAGGTAGCAAGCCGTGATCACAGCATCACTCCAGAATCTCTTTGGCACTCTCATCTGGAACATCATTGATCTAGCCACTTCCATAAGATGTCTGTTCTTCCTCTCAGCCACTCCATTTTGTTGAGGTGTGTAAGGGCAACTCGTTTGATGAAGTATCCCATGTTGAGCTAGATGGTTCCTGAATGCATGGCCAGTATACTCTCCACCATTATCAGACCTGAAAATCTTAATCTTGGCATTATACTGGTTAGAAACATATGATTGAAAGTTTCTAAATGCATCAAGAACCCTATCCTTTGTTTTAATTAGTGTTATCCAGGTGTATTTGGATTTCTCATCTATGAATGTGACAAAGTATTTGTAATTGTCTCTAGATAAGCATGGAGCAGTCCATACATCAGAATGAACAAGATCAAAGCATTTATCATAGATAGTAGTAGATCTCTTGAACACAGTCTTACAATGTTTTCCCAAAATACAAGCTTCACACTCATTATTTTTAAACATGACACCTGGTAACATTAAGCTTAAGGCTCTAACATGTGGATGTCCTAGCCTAGAATGCCACAATGCACCTCTATTTAAAACGGAACTCAACAAGCAACTAGAACTAGAAATGAAAGAAAGGTCTTCAAGTAAATAAAGGTCTCCTTTGGTTACTCCTTGCCCAATCAACTTACTGCTTTCAATATCCTGAAATTTCACATCATTAGGACTGAAAATAACATTGCATTAAAGATCATTGGTACATCTCTTAACAGATAATAGATTAGAAGTAAACTCAGGCATGTACAAAGCTTTAGAATCCTTATTAAACAGTTTCAAGTCTCCTACACCTCTAATAGGAATTCTATCACCATTTGCAATCATTACATGTCCATGAGCCGGTTCTATATTCTTTATAAGACTATCATCACTTATCATATGATGTGAAACACCTGAATCAATAATCAATGGTTTTATTCCTTGAGCAATATGATTCCTAGGTGGTTCTTTTATCAGTTTCAATTTATCAATGAGATCAAGCAATGTGGATTCATTTCTACATATCCTATCAGCAGTAAAGGTTTTATAACTATCCGGTTCAGTTCTCAAGGCATCAATGTCTGACTTCTTGATCACCTCATGATCCATGTTCTTCACGGCTCCTTGGTGGTGAGAGGTTAAGGCTCTTCCTTCACTTTCACCCGCAAGACCAGATGAACCAGCTCCTGATGCGCCGGCTTCACTTGTCTCTGCAGAAAGGTGAGCTCTTCCCTCTCTCTCCTTGTTGAACTTGGCCGGCTTCAGATGGGGGTGTAGGATCCAGCACTGACTCCTCTTGTGTCCCGGCTTCTTGCAATGGTCACAGTTTCCACTGAACTTCCTTTCCTCTCCACGGTAAGCGGCTTTGTTTGCTTGGATTGCTTCAGCCTTGTTGGACAGAGCCATGTCTCCTTTCCCTCCAAACAAACCAAGTGACCCCTCTTCCTTCTGAATCACATCATTGAATGGAGGATCCAGTGTCAACAGCAATCCAAACACCTGATCCTGCTCCCGCCTCTCCATGAGTAGCTCTTGATCAGTGGTGCTTGGTCTCAACGATTCAAGCTCAGACCACAAGGATCTATACTTGCCCAAATGCTTGGTGAACTCCTCCCCATCTTGTACCAGTGTGTTGATGGCTTTCTTGATCTCATACACACGGTTCAGATTGGTAACATTCCCAAAAGTCTTTTGGAGTACCTCCCACAGGTGTTTTGGAGTCTCGCAGTAGCTGTAGGCCTCCAAGAGATGCTCTTCAAGGGCCCCTTGTAGCACTGAAAGCACCATCAAGTCTTCTTGAATCCACTTCTTCTCGGCAGCAGCAACTTGATCTCCAACACCTTCACCTCCTTCTCCGTCTTTAGCCACTGGCTTGGCTGCATCATCCGTGATGTGACTCCAAAGCCCTAGCCTCCCAATGGCTGTCTTCACCAGCCTTGACCACAACAGGTAGTTACTACCACCCTTCAACGCAACAGGAACTGTAATGACCTTGTAGTTTCCCTCCATCTTGCTTTGTTAGAACCGAAAAGAAAGTATGAAAGAGTATGAACTGAAGCTGAAGAACACTCTAAATCTCAATACCAAAGCCAACCTGGCTCTGATACCATATGATTTTAGAGAGTTGAACAGGTATTGAGAGATTT
Source organism: Brassica rapa (assembly GCF_000309985.2). Classification (NCBI taxonomy): domain Eukaryota; kingdom Viridiplantae; phylum Streptophyta; class Magnoliopsida; order Brassicales; family Brassicaceae; genus Brassica; species Brassica rapa. The sequence goes on from NW_022610584.1 coordinate 23,016, forward strand.
AGAGAGAGATTAAAGTGAGATGAGATGATTTATGAAATGTAGAAGAGAAACATGATGAACTAGAGAGAGATTATGATGAACTCGTGTTCTTCATTAATCAAGACAGAGTTTACAATATATAGAGAGAGACATTAGGGTATTCAGGAGCACTAAGCATGTGAAGTCAAGGATAAGATTGCTTTAATTCAAATGTAAACCAATGGGAGCTGTCACACGCTTTTGGCATCTTGGACTAGGTTCCTTTTGCCTTTACAGCCTGTTCCATCCTGTGAGGATAAGGCTCAGTCACTCTATCCATCCAAACGGTCATATCCTCTAAGGTAAAACCCCTTTGGCCGTTTACTTCTTTCACGCGGTAACTCCCCTTCTTGGTCGAGTAGTGGATTGATCCGGACCGTACGGATGGTACGGCCGGTACGGCCTTGTACGGCCTGATCACTCCCAAGCTCTCCTTCTCTTTGCCTTCACACAATCTCATTCCCAACTCCTTAAGCCATCTTCTCACATATTGATCAACTCATTTCAACAACAAGGTGAGGCAGATGATTGTCTTGGGAGTAATCTTACCATGCTACACAAGGAGTGAGGATCAACTTGCGGATGTGTTTACCAAGGCTGCAAGACAAAAGACTATGGAGTCCATTCATACCAGATTGGGACTCATAGATCTTTCCCCAAGGAGCTGATCCCCTTTGCCGTGAGATCTTTACTCTTTTTTCCTCATCAAGGTTTTGTCCCAATGGGTTTTCCTTGGTGAGGTTTTTAATGAGGAAGATCTCATGGTTGTTCCAAGCTTAACTAAGTTATTAAGTTAAGCTTGAGGGGGAGTGTTGAAATGAGTTGATCAATATGTGAGAAGATGGCTTAAGGAGTTGGGAATGAGATTGTGTGAAGGCAAAGAGAAGGAGAGCTTGGGAGTGATCAGGCCGTACAAGGCCGTACCGGCCGTACCATCCGTACGGTCCGGATCAATCCACTACTCGACCAAGAAGGGAAGTTACCGCGTGAAAGAAGTAAACGGCCAAAGGGGTTTTACCTTAGAGGATATGACCGTTTGGATGGATAGAGTGACTGAGCCTTATCCTCACAGGCTGGAACAGGCTGTAAAGGCAAAAGGAACCTAGTCCAAGATGCCAAAAGCGTGTGACAGCTCCCATTGGTTTACATTTGAATTAAAGCAATCTTATCCTTGACTTCACATGCTTAGTGCTTCTGAATACCCTAATGTCTCTCTCTATATATTGTAAACTCTGTCTTGATTAATGAATAACACGAGTTCATCATAATCTCTCTCTAGTTCATCATGTTTCTCTTCTACATTTCATAAATCATCTCATCTCACTTTAATCTCTCTCTAAATCTCTCAATACATGTTCAACTCTCTAAAATCATACTGGAATCACCTGATTTGAAAGTGGGATAACTTCTTCATCCCAACTCCTATGAGATTTATTCAACTTCCTGGTGATTCTCCAACACTTTATGTATCCAAATCAAGCTTCTTACAAAGTGATAAATCCTGGTTTGATTGGAACGACGAAGAAGCTGTCCTATTCACAAACTGGGAAACTGGAATCACCTGATTTGAAAGTGGGATAACTTCTTCATCCCAACTCCTATAAGATTTATTCAACTTCCTGGTGTTTCTCCACCATTTTATGTATCAAAATCAAGCTTCTTACAAAGTGATTCATCATGGTTTGATTGGAACGACGAAGAAGCTGTCCTATTCCCAAACTGGGAAACTGGAATCACCTGATTTGAAAGTGGGATAACTTCTTCATCCCAACTCCTATGAGATTTATTCAACTTCCTGGTGTTTCCCCAACACTTTATGTATCCAAATCAAGCTTCTTACAAAGTGATTCATCCTGGTTTGATTGGAACGACGAAGAAGCTGTCCTATTCCGAAACTGGGAAACTGGAATCACCTGATTAGAAAGTGGGATAACTTCTTAATCCCAACTCCTATGAGATTTATTCAACTTCCTGGTGTTTCTTCACCATTTTATGTATCAAAATCAAGCTTCTTACAAAGTTATTCATCCTGGTTTGTTTGGAACGACGAAGAACCTGTCCTATTCCCAAACTGGGAAACTGGAATCACCTGATTAGAAAGTTGGATAACTTCTTCATCCCAACTCCTATGAGATTTATTCAACTTCCTGGTGTTTCTCCACCATTTTATGTATCAAAATCAAGCTTCTTACAAAGTGATTCATCATGGTTTGATTGGAACGACGAAGAAGTTGTCCTATTCCCAAACTGGGAAACTGGAATCACCTGATTTAAAAGTGGGATAACTTCTTCATCCCAACTCCTATGAGATTTATTCAACTTCCTGGTGATTCTCCAACACTTTATGTATCCAAATCAAGCTTCTTAAAAAGTGATTCATCCTGGTTTGATTGGAACGACGAAGAACCTGTCCTATTCCCAAACTGGGAAACTGGAATCACCTGATTAGAAAGTGGGATAACTTCTTCATCCCAACTCCTATGAGATTTATTCAACTTCCTGGTGTTTCTCTCACCATTTTATGTATCAAATCAAGCTTCTTACAAAGTGATTCATCATGGTTTGATTGGAACGACGAAGAAGCTGTCCTATTCCCAAACTGGGAAACTGGAATCACCTGATTTGAAAGTGGGATAACTTCTTCATCCCAACTCCTATGAGATTTATTCAACTTCCTGGTGATTCTCCAACACTTTATGTATCCAAATCAAGCTTCTTACAAAGTGATTCATCCTGGTTTGATTGGAACAACGGATAAGCTGTCTTATTCCCAAACTGGGAAACTGGAATCACCTGATTAGAAAGTGGGATAACTTCTTCATCCCAACTCCTATGAGATTTATTCAACTTCCTGGTGTTTCTCCACCATTTTATGTATCAAAATCAAGCTTCTTACAAAGTGATTCAACATGGTTTGATTGGAACGACGAAGAAGCTGTCCTATTCCCAAACTGGGAAACTGGAATCACCTGATTTGAAAGTGGGATAACTTCTTCATCCCAAATCCTATGAGATTTATTCAACTTCCTGGTGTTTCCCCAACACTTTATGTATCCAAATCAAGCTTCTTACAAAGTGATTCATCCTGGTTTGATTGGAACGACGAAGAAGCTGTCCTATTCCCAAACTGGGAAACTGGAATCACCTGATATGAAAGTGGGATAACTTCTTAATTCCAACTCCTATGAGATTTATTCAACTTCCTGGTGATTCTCCAACACTTTATGTATCCAAATCAAGCTTCTTACAAAGTGATTCATCCTGGTTTGATTGGAACGACGAAGAAGCTGTCCTATTCCCAAACTGGGAAACTGGAATCACCTGATTTGAAAGTGGGATAACTTCTTCATCCCAACTCCTATGAGATTTATTCAACTTCCTGGTGATTCTCCAACACTTTATGTATCCAAATCAAGCTTCTTACAAAGTGATTCATCCTGGTTTGATTGGAACGACGAAGAAGCTGTCCTATTCACAAACTGGGAAACTGGAATCACCTGATTTGAAAGTGGGATAACTTCTTCATCCCAACTCCTATAAGATTTATTCAACTTCCTGGTGTTTCTCCACCATTTTATGTATCAAAATCAAGCTTCTTACAAAGTGATTCATCATGGTTTGATTGGAACGACGAAGAAGCTGTCCTATTCCCAAACTGGGAAACTGGAATCACCTGATTTGAAAGTGGGATAACTTCTTCATCCCAAATCCTATGAGATTTATTCAACTTCCTGGTGTTTCCCCAACACTTTATGTATCCAAATCAAGCTTCTTACAAAGTGATTCATCCTGGTTTGATTGGAACGACGAAGAAGCTGTCCTATTCCCAAACTGGGAAACTGGAATCACCTGATTAGAAAGTGGGATAACTTCTTAATCCCAACTCCTATGAGATTTATTCAACTTCCTGGTGTTTCTTCACCATTTTATGTATCAAAATCAAGCTTCTTACAAAGTGATTCATCCTGGTTTGTTTGGAACGACGAAGAACCTGTCCTATTCCCAAACTGGGAAACTGGAATCACCTGATTAGAAAGTTGGATAACTTCTTCATCCCAACTCCTATGAGATTTATTCAACTTCCTGGTGTTTCTCCACCATTTTATGTATCAAAATCAAGCTTCTTACAAAGTGATTCATCATGGTTTGATTGGAACGACGAAGAAGCTGTCCTATTCCCAAACTGGGAAACTGGAATCACCTGATTTGAAAGTGGGATAACTTCTTCATCCCAACTCCTATGAGATTTATTCAACTTCCTGGTGATTCTCCAACACTTTATGTATCCAAATCAAGCTTCTTAAAAAGTGATTCATCCTGGTTTGATTGGAACGACGAAGAACCTGTCCTATTCCCAAACTGGGAAACTGGAATCACCTGATTAGAAAGTGGGATAACTTCTTCATCCCAACTCCTATGAGATTTATTCAACTTCCTGGTGTTTCTCTACCATTTTATGTATCAAAATCAAGCTTCTTACAAAGTGATTCATCATGGTTTGATTGGAACGACGAAGAAGCTGTCCTATTCCCAAACTGGGAAACTGGAATCACCTGATTTGAAAGTGGGATAACTTCTTCATCCCAACTCCTATGAGATTTATTCAACTTCCTGGTGATTCTCCAACACTTTATGTATCCAAATCAAGCTTCTTACAAAGTGATTCATCCTGGTTTGATTGGAACACGGATAAGCTGTCCTATTCCCAAACTGGGAAACTGGAATCACCTGATTAGAAAGTGGGATAACTTCTTCATCCCAACTCCTATGAGATTTATTCAACTTCCTGGTGTTTCTCCACCATTTTATGTATCAAAATCAAGCTTCTTACAAAGTGATTCATCATGGTTTGATTGGAACGACGAAGAAGCTGTCCTATTCCCAAACTGGGAAACTGGAATCACCTGATTTGAAAGTGGGATAACTTCTTCATCCCAACTCCTATGAGATTTATTCAACTTCCTGGTGTTTCCCCAACACTTTATGTATCCAAATCAAGCTTCTTACAAAGTGATTCATCCTGGTTTGATTGGAACGACGAAGAAGCTGTCCTATTCCCAAACTGGGAAACTGGAATCACCTGATATGAAAGTGGGATAACTTCTTAATTCCAAATCCTATGAGATTTATTCAACTTCCTGGTGATTCTCCAACACTTTATGTATCCAAATCAAGCTTCTTACAAAGTGATTCATCCTGGTTTGATTGGAACGACGAAGAAGCTGTCCTATTCCCAAACTGGGAAACTGGAATCACCTGATTTGAAAGTGGGATAACTTCTTCATCCCAACTCCTATGAGATTTATTCAACTTCCTGGTGATTCTCCAACACTTTATGTATCCAAATCAAGCTTCTTACAAAGTGATTTATCCTGGTTTGATTGGAACGACGAAGAAGCTGTCCTATTCCCAAACTGGGAAACTGGAATCACCTGATTTGAAAGTGGGATAACTTCTTCATCCCAACTCCTATGAAGATTTATTCAACTTCCTGGTGTTTCTCCACCTTTATGTATCAAAATCAAGCTTCTTACAAAGTGATTCATCATGGTTTGATTGGAACGACGAAGAAGCTGTCCTATTCCCAAACTGGGAAACTGGATTCACCTGATTTGAAAGTGGGATAACTTCTTCATCCCAAATCCTATGAGATTTATTCAACTTCCTGGTGTTTCCCCAACACTTTATGTATCCAAATCAAGCTTCTTATAAAGTGATTCATCCTGGTTTGATTGGAACGACGAAGAAGCTGTCCTATTCCCAAACTGGGAAACTGGAATCACCTGATTAGAAAGTTGGATAACTTCTTCATCCCAACTCCTATGAGATTTATTCAACTTCCTGGTGTTTCTCCACCATTTTATGTATCAAAATCAAGCTTCTTACAAAGTGATTCATCATGGTTTGATTGGAACGACGAAGAAGCTGTCCTATTCCCAAACTGGGAAACTGGAATCACCTGATTTGAAAGTGGGATAACTTCTTTATCCCAACTCCAATGAGATTTATTCAAATTCCTGGTGATTCTCCAACACTTTATGTATCCAAATCAAGCTTCTTACAAAGTGATTCATCCTGGTTTGATTGGAACGACGGAGAAGCTGTCCTATTCCCAAACTGGGAAACTGGAATCACCTGATTAGAAAGTGGGATAACTACTTCATCCCAACTCCTATGAGATTTTTTCAACTTCCTGGTGTTTCTCCACCATTTTATGTATCAAAATCAAGCTTCTTACAAAGTGATTCATCCTGGTTTGTTTGGAACGACGAAGAACCTGTCCTATTCCCAAACTGGGAAACTGGAATCACCTGATTAGAAAGTTGGATAACTTCTTCATCCCAACTCCTATGAGATTTATTCAACTGCCTGGTGTTTCTCCACCATTTTATTCATCAAAATCAAGCTTCTTACAAAGTGATTCATCATGGTTTGATTGGAATGACGAAGAAGCTGTCCTATTCCCAAACTGGGAAACTGGAATCACCTGATTTGAAAGTGGGATAACTTCTTTATCCCAACTCCAATGAGATTTATTCAAATTCCTGGTGATTCTCCAACACTTTATGTATCCAAATCAAGCTTCTTACAAAGTGATTCATCCTGGTTTGATTGGAACGACGGAGAAGCTGTCCTATTCCCAAACTGGGAAACTGGAATCACCTGATTAGAAAGTGGGATAACTACTTCATCCCAACTCCTATGAGATTTTTTCAACTTCCTGGTGTTTCTCCACCATTTTATGTATCAAAATCAAGCTTCTTACAAAGTGATTCATCCTGGTTTGATTGGAATGACGAAGAACCTGTCCTATTCCCAAACTGGGAAACTGGAATCACCTGATTAGAAAGTGGGATAACTTCTTCATCCCAACTCCTATGAGATTTATTCAACTTCCTGGTGTTTCCCCAACACTTTATGTATCCAAATCAAGCTTCTTACAAAGTGATTCATCCTGGTTTGATTGGAACGACGAAGAAGCTGTCCTATTCCCAAACTGGGAAACTGGAATCACCTGATTTGAAAGTGGGATAACTTCTTAATCCCAACTCCTATGAGATTTATTCAACTTCCTGGTGATTCTCCAACACTTTATGTATCCAAATCAAGCTTCTTACAAATTGATTCATCCTGGTTTGATTGGAACGACGAAGAAGCTGTCCTATTCCAAACTGGGAAACTGGAATCACCTGATTTGAAAGTGGGATAACTTCTTCATCCCAACTCCTATAAGATTTATTCAACTTCCTGGGTTTCTCCACCATTTTATGTATCAAAATCAAGCTTCTTACAAAGTGATTCATCCTGGTTTGATTGAACGACGAAGAAGCTGTCCTATTCCCAAACTGGGAAACTGGAATCACCTGATTTGAAAGTGGGATAACTTCTTCATCCCAACTCCTATGAGATTTATTCAACTTCCTGGTGTTTCCCACACTTTATGTATCCAAATCAAGCTTCTTACAAAGTGATTCATCCTGGTTTGATTGGAACGACGAAGAAGCTGTCCTATTCCCAAACTGGGAAACTGGAATCACCTGATTAGAAAGTGGGATAACTTCTTCATCCCAACTCCTATGAGATTTATTCAACTTCCTGGTGATTCTCCACACTTTATGTATCCAAATCAAGCTTCTTACAAAGTGATTCATCCTGGTTTGATTGGAACGACGAAGAAGCTGTCCTATTCCCAAACTGGGAAACTGGAATCACCTGATTAGAAAGTGGGATAACTTCTTCATCCCAACTCCTATGAGATTTATTCAACTTCCTGGTGATTCTCCACCATTTTATGTATCCAAATCAAGCTTCTTACAAAGTGATTCATCCTGGTTTGATTGGAACGACGAAGAAGCTGTCCTATTCCCAAACTGGGAAACTGGAATCACCTGATTAGAAAGTGGGATAACTTCTTCATCCCAACTCCTATGAGATTTATTCAACTTCCTGGTGTTTCTCCACCATTTTATGTATCCAAATCAAGCTTCTTACAAAGTGATTCATCCTGGTTTGATTGGAACGACGAAGAAGCTGTCCTATTCCCAAACTGGGAAACTGGAATCACCTGATTAGAAAGTGGGATAACTTCTTCATCCCAACTCCTATGAGATTTATTCAACTTCCTGTTGATTCTCCAACACTTTATGTATCCAAATCAAGCTTCTTACAAAGTGATTCATCCTGGTTTGATTGGAACCTCGAAGAAGCTGTCCTATTCCCAAACTGGGAAATTGGAATCACCTGATTAGAAAGTGGGATAACTTCTTCATCCCAACTCCTATGAAATTTATTCAACTTCCTGGTGATTATCCAACCATTTATGTATCCAAATCAAGCTTCTTACAAAGTGATTCATCCTGGCTTGATTGGAACGACGAAGAAGCTGTCCTATTCCCAAACTGGGAAACTGGAATCACCTGATTAGAAAGTGGGATAACTTCTTCATCCCAACTCCTATGAGATTTATTCAACTTCGTGGTGTTTCTCCAACACTTTATGTATCCAAATCAAGCTCCTTACAAAGTGATTCATCCTGGTTTGATTGGAACGACGAAGAAGCTGTCCTATTCCAAAACTGGGAAACTGGAATCACCTGATTAGAAAGTGGGATAACTTCTTCATCCCAACTCCTATGAGATTTATTCAACTTCCTGGTGATTCTCCAACACTTTATGTATCCAAATCAAGCTTCTTACAAAGTGATTCATCCTGGTTTGATTGGAACGACGAAGAAGCTGTCCTATTCCCAAACTGGGAAACTGGAATCACTTGATTAGAAAGTGGGATAACTTCTTCATCCCAACTCCTATGAGATTTATTCAACTTCCTGGTGTTTTTCCACCATTTTATGTATCCAAATCAAGATTCTTACAAAGTGATTCATCCTGGTTTGATTGGAACGACGAAGAAGCTGTCCTATTCCAAACTGGGAAACAGGAATCACCTGATTTGAAAGTGGGATAACTTCTTCATCCCAACTCCTATGAGATTTATTAAACTTCCTGGTGATTCTCCAACACTTTATGTATCCAAATCAAGCTTCTTACAAAGTGATTCATCCTGGTTTGATTGGAACGACGACGAAGCTGTCCTATTCCCAAACTGGGAAACTGGAATCACCTGATTAGAAAGTGGGATAACTTCTTCATCCCAACTCCTATGAGATTTATTCAACTTCCTGGTGATTCTCCACACCTTTATGTATCCAAATCAAGCTTCTTACAAAGTGATTCATCCTGGTTTGATTGGAACGACGAAGAAGCTGTCCTATTCCCAAACTGGGAAACTGGAATCACCTGATTAGAAAGTGGGATAACTTCTTCATCCCAACTCCTATGAGATTTATTCAACTTCCTGGTGATTCTCCAACACTTTATGTATCCAAATCAAGCTTCTTACAAAGTGATTCATCCTGGTTTGATTGGAACGACGAAGAAGCTGTCCTATTCCCAAACTGGGAAACTGGAATCACCTGATTAGAAAGTGGGATAACTTCTTCATCCCAACTCCTATGAGATTTATTCAACTTCCTGGTGATTCTCCACCACTTTATGTATCCAAATCAAGCTTCTTACAAAGTGATTCATCCTGGTTTGATTGGAACGACGAAGAAGCTGTCCTATTCCCAAACTGGGAAACTGGAATCACCTGATTAGAAAGTGGGATAACTTCTTCATCCCAACTCCTATGAGATTTATTCAACTTCCTGGATTCTCCACCACTTTATGTATCCAAATCAAGCTTCTTACAAAGTGATTCATCCTGGTTTGATTGGAACGACGAAGAAGCTGTCCTATTCCCAAACTGGGAAACTGGAATCACCTGATTAGAAAGTGGGATAACTTCTTCATCCCAACTCCTATGAGATTTATTCAACTTCCTGGTGTTTCTCCACCATTTATGTATCCAAATCAAGCTTCTTACAAAGTGATTCATCCTGGTTTGATTGGAACGACGAAGAAGCTGTCCTATTCCCAAACTGGGAAACTGGAATCACCTGATTAGAAAGTGGGATAACTTCTTCATCCCAACTCCTATGAGATTTATTCAACTTCCTGGTGTTCTCCACACTTTATGTATCCAAATCAAGCTTCTTACAAAGTGATTCATCCTGGTTTGATTGGAACGACGAAGAAGCTGTCCTATTCCCAAACTGGGAAACTGGAATCACCTGATTAGAAAGTGGGATAACTTCTTCATCCCAACTCCTATGAGATTTATTCAACTTCCTGGTGTTTTTCCACCATTTTATGTATCCAAATCAAGCTTCTTACAAAGTGATTCATCCTGGTTTGATTGGAACGACGAAGAAGCTGTCCTATTCCCAAACTGGGAAACTGGAATCACCTGATTAGAAAGTGGATAAACTTCTTCATCCCAACTCCTATGAGATTTATTCAACTTCCTGGTGCTTCTCCAACCTTTTATGTATCCAAATCAAGCTTCTTACAAAGTGATTCATCCTGGTTTGATTGGAACGACGAAGAAGCTGTCCTATTCCCAAACTGGGAAACTGGAATCACCTGATTAGAAAGTGGGATAACTTCTTCATCCCAACTCCTATTAGATTTATTCAACTTCCTGGTGCTTCTCCAACCTTTTATGTATCCAAATCAAGCTTCTTACAAAGTGATTCATCCTGGTTTGATTGGAACGACGAAGAAGCTGTCCTATTCCCAAACTGGGAAACTGGAATCACCTGATTAGAAAGTGGGATAACTTCTTCATCCCAACTCCTATGAGATTTATTCAACTTCCTGGTGTTCTCCACCATTTATGTATCCAAATCAAGCTTCTTACAAAGTGATTCATCCTGGTTTGATTGGAACGACGAAGAAGCTGTCCTATTCCCAAACTGGGAAACTGGAATCACCTGATTAGAAAGTGGGATAACTTCTTCATCCCAACTCCTATGAGATTTATTCAACTTCCTGGTGTTTCTCCACACTTTATGTATCCAAATCAAGCTTCTTACAAAGTGATTCATCCTGGTTTGATTGGAACGACGAAGAAGCTGTCCTATTCCCAAACTGGGAAACTGGAATCACCTGATTAGAAAGTGGGATAACTTCTTCATCCCAACTCCTATGAGATTTATTCAACTTCCTGGTGTTTCTCCACACTTTATGTATCCAAATCAAGCTTCTTACAAAGTGATTCATCCTGGTTTGATTGGAACGACGAAGAAGCTGTCCTATTCCCAAACTGGGAAACTGGAATCACCTGATTAGAAAGTGGGATAACTTCTTCATCCCAACTCCTATGAGATTTATTCAACTTCCTGGTGATTCTCCACCATTTATGTATCCAAATCAAGCTTCTTACAAAGTGATTCATCCTGGTTTGATTGGAACGACGAAGAAGCTGTCCTATTCCCAAACTGGGAAACTGGAATCACCTGATTAGAAAGTGGGATAACTTCTTCATCCCAACTCCTATGAGATTTATTCAACTTCCTGGTGTTTCTCCACCACTTTATGTATCCAAATCAAGCTTCTTACAAAGTGATTCATCCTGGTTTGATTGGAACGACGAAGAAGCTGTCCTATTCCCAAACTGGGAAACTGGAATCACCTGATTAGAAAGTGGGATAACTTCTTCATCCCAACTCCTATGAGATTTATTCAACTTCCTGGTGATTCTCCACCATTTAATGTATCCAAATAAAGCTTCTTACAAAGTGATTCATCCTGGTTTGATTGGAACGACGAAGAAGCTGTCCTATTCCCAAACTGGGAAACTGGAATCACCTGATTAGAAAGTGGGATAACTTCTTCATCCCAACTCCTATGAGATTTATTCAACTTCCTGGTGATTCTCCAACACTTTATGTATCCAAATCAAGCTTCTTACAAAGTGATTCATCCTGGTTTGATTGGAACGACGAAGAAGCTGTCCTATTCCCAAACTGGGAAACTGGAATCACCTGATTAGAAAGTGGGATAACTTCTTCATCCCAACTCCTATGAGATTTATTCAACTTCCTGGTGTTTCTCCACCATTTTATGTATCCAAATCAAGCTTCTTACAAAGTGATTCATCCTGGTTTGATTGGAACGACGAAGAAGCTGTCCTATTCCCAAACTGGGAAACTGGAATCACCTGATTAGAAAGTGGGATAACTTCTTCATCCCAACTCCTATGAGATTTATTCAACTTCCTGGTGTTTCTCCACCATTTTATGTATCCAAATCAAGCTTCTTACAAAGTGATTCATCCTGGTTTGATTGGAACGACGAAGAAGCTGTCCTATTCCCAAACTGGGAAACTGGAATCACCTGATTAGAAAGTGGGATAACTTCTTCATCCCAACTCCTATGAGATTTATTCAACTTCCTGGTGTTTCTCCACCATTTATGTATCCAAATCAAGCTTCTTACAAAGTGATTCATCCTGGTTTGATTGGAACGACGAAGAAGCTGTCCTATTCCCAAACTGGGAAACTGGAATCACCTGATTAGAAAGTGGGATAACTTCTTCATCCCAACTCCTATGAGATTTATTCAACTTCCTGGTGATTCTCCAACACTTTATGTATCCAAATCAAGCTTCTTACAAAGTGATTCATCCTGGTTTGATTGGAACGACGAAGAAGCTGTCCTATTCCCAAACTGGGAAACTGGAATCACCTGATTAGAAAGTGGGATAACTTCTTCATCCCAACTCCTATGAGATTTATTCAACTTCCTGGTGTTTCTCCACCTTTATGTATCCAAATCAAGCTTCTTACAAAGTGATTCATCCTGGTTTGATTGGAACGACGAAGAAGCTGTCCTATTCCCAAACTGGGAAACTGGAATCACCTGATTAGAAAGTGGGATAACTTCTTCATCCCAACTCCTATGAGATTTATTCAACTTCCTGGTGTTTCTCCACCACTTTATGTATCCAAATCAAGCTTCTTACAAAGTGATTCATCCTGGTTTGATTGGAACGACGAAGAAGCTGTCCTATTCCCAAACTGGGAAACTGGAATCACCTGATTAGAAAGTGGGATAACTTCTTCATCCCAACTCCTATGAGATTTATTCAACTTCCTGGTGATTCTCCAACACTTTATGTATCCAAATCAAGCTTCTTACAAAGTGATTCATCCTGGTTTGATTGGAACGACGAAGAAGCTGTCCTATTCCCAAACTGGGAAACTGGAATCACCTGATTAGAAAGTGGGATAACTTCTTCATCCCAACTCCTATGAGATTTATTCAACTTCCTGGTGTTTCTCCACCATTTTATGTATCCAAATCAAGCTTCTTACAAAGTGATTCATCCTGGTTTGATTGGAACGACGAAGAAGCTGTCCTATTCCCAAACTGGGAAACTGGAATCACCTGATTAGAAAGTGGGATAACTTCTTCATCCCAACTCCTATGAGATTTATTCAACTTCCTGGTGTTTCTCCACCACTTTATGTATCCAAATCAAGCTTCTTACAAAGTGATTCATCCTGGTTTGATTGGAACGACGAAGAAGCTGTCCTATTCCCAAACTGGGAAACTGGAATCACCTGATTAGAAAGTGGGATAACTTCTTCATCCCAACTCCTATGAGATTTATTCAACTTCCTGGTGATTCTCCAACACTTTATGTATCCAAATCAAGCTTCTTACAAAGTGATTCATCCTGGTTTGATTGGAACGACGAAGAAGCTGTCCTATTCCCAAACTGGGAAACTGGAATCACCTGATTAGAAAGTGGGATAACTTCTTCATCCCAACTCCTATGAGATTTATTCAACTTCCTGGTGTTTCTCCACACTTTATGTATCCAAATCAAGCTTCTTACAAAGTGATTCATCCTGGTTTGATTGGAACGACGAAGAAGCTGTCCTATTCCCAAACTGGGAAACTGGAATCACCTGATTAGAAAGTGGGATAACTTCTTCATCCCAACTCCTATGAGATTTATTCAACTTCCTGGTGTTCTCCACCATTTATGTATCCAAATCAAGCTTCTTACAAAGTGATTCATCCTGGTTTGATTGGAACGACGAAGAAGCTGTCCTATTCCCAAACTGGGAAACTGGAATCACCTGATTAGAAAGTGGGATAACTTCTTCATCCCAACTCCTATGAGATTTATTCAACTTCCTGGTGTTTCTCCACCATTTATGTATCCAAATCAAGCTTCTTACAAAGTGATTCATCCTGGTTTGATTGGAACGACGAAGAAGCTGTCCTATTCCCAAACTGGGAAACTGGAATCACCTGATTAGAAAGTGGGATAACTTCTTCATCCCAACTCCTATGAGATTTATTCAACTTCCTGGTGTTTCTCCACCATTTTATGTATCCAAATCAAGCTTCTTACAAAGTGATTCATCCTGGTTTGATTGGAACGACGAAGAAGCTGTCCTATTCCCAAACTGGGAAACTGGAATCACCTGATTAGAAAGTGGGATAACTTCTTCATCCCAACTCCTATGAGATTTATTCAACTTCCTGGTGTTTCTCCACCATTTATGTATCCAAATCAAGCTTCTTACAAAGTGATTCATCCTGGTTTGATTGGAACGACGAAGAAGCTGTCCTATTCCCAAACTGGGAAACTGGAATCACCTGATTAGAAAGTGGGATAACTTCTTCATCCCAACTCCTATGAGATTTATTCAACTTCCTGGTGGTTCTCCAACACTTTATGTATCCAAATCAAGCTTCTTACAAAGTGATTCATCCTGGTTTGATTGGAACGACGAAGAAGCTGTCCTATTCCCAAACTGGGAAACTGGAATCACCTGATTAGAAAGTGGGATAACTTCTTCATCCCAACTCCTATGAGATTTATTCAACTTCCTGGTGTTTCTCCACCATTTATGTATCCAAATCAAGCTTCTTACAAAGTGATTCATCCTGGTTTGATTGGAACGACGAAGAAGCTGTCCTATTCCCAAACTGGGAAACTGGAATCACCTGATTAGAAAGTGGGATAACTTCTTCATCCCAACTCCTATGAGATTTATTCAACTTCCTGGTGATTCTCCACCATTTTATGTATCCAAATCAAGCTTCTTACAAAGTGATTCATCCTGGTTTGATTGGAACGACGAAGAAGCTGTCCTATTCCCAAACTGGGAAACTGGAATCACCTGATTAGAAAGTGGGATAACTTCTTCATCCCAACTCCTATGAGATTTATTCAACTTCCTGGTGTTTCTCCAACACTTTATGTATCCAAATCAAGCTTCTTACAAAGTGATTCATCCTGGTTTGATTGGAACGACGAAGAAGCTGTCCTATTCCCAAACTGGGAAACTGGAATCACCTGATTAGAAAGTGGGATAACTTCTTCATCCCAACTCCTATGAGATTTATTCAACTTCCTGGTGTTTCTCCACCATTTTATGTATCCAAATCAAGCTTCTTACAAAGTGATTCATCCTGGTTTGATTGGAACGACGAAGAAGCTGTCCTATTCCCAAACTGGGAAACTGGAATCACCTGATTAGAAAGTGGGATAACTTCTTCATCCCAACTCCTATGAGATTTATTCAACTTCCTGGTGATTTCTCCAACACTTTATGTATCCAAATCAAGCTTCTTACAAAGTGATTCATCCTGGTTTGATTGGAACGACGAAGAAGCTGTCCTATTCCCAAACTGGGAAACTGGAATCACCTGATTAGAAAGTGGGATAACTTCTTCATCCCAACTCCTATGAGATTTATTCAACTTCCTGGTGTTCTCCAACCATTTTATGTATCCAAATCAAGCTTCTTACAAAGTGATTCATCCTGGTTTGATTGGAACGACGAAGAAGCTGTCCTATTCCCAAACTGGGAAACTGGAATCACCTGATTAGAAAGTGGGATAACTTCTTCATCCCAACTCCTATGAGATTTATTCAACTTCCTGGTGTTTCTCCAACACTTTATGTATCCAAATCAAGCTTCTTACAAAGTGATTCATCCTGGTTTGATTGGAACGACGAAGAAGCTGTCCTATTCCCAAACTGGGAAACTGGAATCACCTGATTAGAAAGTGGGATAACTTCTTCATCCCAACTCCTATGAGATTTATTCAACTTCCTGGTGTTTCTCCACACTTTATGTATCCAAATCAAGCTTCTTACAAAGTGATTCATCCTGGTTTGATTGGAACGACGAAGAAGCTGTCCTATTCCCAAACTGGGAAACTGGAATCACCTGATTAGAAAGTGGGATAACTTCTTCATCCCAACTCCTATGAGATTTATTCAACTTCCTGGTGTTTCTCCACCATTTATGTATCCAAATCAAGCTTCTTACAAAGTGATTCATCCTGGTTTGATTGGAACGACGAAGAAGCTGTCCTATTCCCAAACTGGGAAACTGGAATCACCTGATTAGAAAGTGGGATAACTTCTTCATCCCAACTCCTATGAGATTTATTCAACTTCCTGGTGTTTCTCCACCATTTTATGTATCCAAATCAAGCTTCTTACAAAGTGATTCATCCTGGTTTGATTGGAACGACGAAGAAGCTGTCCTATTCCCAAACTGGGAAACTGGAATCACCTGATTAGAAAGTGGGATAACTTCTTCATCCCAACTCCTATGAGATTTATTCAACTTCCTGGTGTTCTCCACCATTTATGTATCCAAATCAAGCTTCTTACAAAGTGATTCATCCTGGTTTGATTGGAACGACGAAGAAGCTGTCCTATTCCCAAACTGGGAAACTGGAATCACCTGATTAGAAAGTGGGATAACTTCTTCATCCCAACTCCTATGAGATTTATTCAACTTCCTGGTGTTTCTCCAACACTTTATGTATCCAAATCAAGCTTCTTACAAAGTGATTCATCCTGGTTTGATTGGAACGACGAAGAAGCTGTCCTATTCCCAAACTGGGAAACTGGAATCACCTGATTAGAAAGTGGGATAACTTCTTCATCCCAACTCCTATGAGATTTATTCAACTTCCTGGTGTTTCTCCACCATTTTATGTATCCAAATCAAGCTTCTTACAAAGTGATTCATCCTGGTTTGATTGGAACGACGAAGAAGCTGTCCTATTCCCAAACTGGGAAACTGGAATCACCTGATTAGAAAGTGGGATAACTTCTTCATCCCAACTCCTATGAGATTTATTCAACTTCCTGGTGTTTCTCCACACTTTATGTATCCAAATCAAGCTTCTTACAAAGTGATTCATCCTGGTTTGATTGGAACGACGAAGAAGCTGTCCTATTCCCAAACTGGGAAACTGGAATCACCTGATTAGAAAGTGGGATAACTTCTTCATCCCAACTCCTATGAGATTTATTCAACTTCCTGGTGTTTCTCCACCATTTATGTATCCAAATCAAGCTTCTTACAAAGTGATTCATCCTGGTTTGATTGGAACGACGAAGAAGCTGTCCTATTCCCAAACTGGGAAACTGGAATCACCTGATTAGAAAGTGGGATAACTTCTTCATCCCAACTCCTATGAGATTTATTCAACTTCCTGGTGTTTCTCCAACACTTTATGTATCCAAATCAAGCTTCTTACAAAGTGATTCATCCTGGTTTGATTGGAACGACGAAGAAGCTGTCCTATTCCCAAACTGGGAAACTGGAATCACCTGATTAGAAAGTGGGATAACTTCTTCATCCCAACTCCTATGAGATTTATTCAACTTCCTGGTGTTTCTCCACACATTTATGTATCCAAATCAAGCTTCTTACAAAGTGATTCATCCTGGTTTGATTGGAACGACGAAGAAGCTGTCCTATTCCCAAACTGGGAAACTGGAATCACCTGATTAGAAAGTGGGATAACTTCTTCATCCCAACTCCTATGAGATTTATTCAACTTCCTGGTGTTTCTCCACCATTTATGTATCCAAATCAAGCTTCTTACAAAGTGATTCATCCTGGTTTGATTGGAACGACGAAGAAGCTGTCCTATTCCCAAACTGGGAAACTGGAATCACCTGATTAGAAAGTGGGATAACTTCTTCATCCCAACTCCTATGAGATTTATTCAACTTCCTGGTGTTTCTCCAACACTTTATGTATCCAAATCAAGCTTCTTACAAAGTGATTCATCCTGGTTTGATTGGAACGACGAAGAAGCTGTCCTATTCCCAAACTGGGAAACTGGAATCACCTGATTAGAAAGTGGGATAACTTCTTCATCCCAACTCCTATGAGATTTATTCAACTTCCTGGTGTTTCTCCACCATTTTATGTATCCAAATCAAGCTTCTTACAAAGTGATTCATCCTGGTTTGATTGGAACGACGAAGAAGCTGTCCTATTCCCAAACTGGGAAACTGGAATCACCTGATTAGAAAGTGGGATAACTTCTTCATCCCAACTCCTATGAGATTTATTCAACTTCCTGGTGTTTCTCCAACACTTTATGTATCCAAATCAAGCTTCTTACAAAGTGATTCATCCTGGTTTGATTGGAACGACGAAGAAGCTGTCCTATTCCCAAACTGGGAAACTGGAATCACCTGATTAGAAAGTGGGATAACTTCTTCATCCCAACTCCTATGAGATTTATTCAACTTCCTGGTGGTTCTCCAATACTTTATGTATCCAAATCAAGCTTCTTACAAAGTGATTCATCCTGGTTTGATTGGAACGACGAAGAAGCTGTCCTATTCCCAAACTGGGAAACTGGAATCACCTGATTAGAAAGTGGGATAACTTCTTCATCCCAACTCCTATGAGATTTATTCAACTTCCTGGTGTTTCTCCACCATTTTATGTATCCAAATCAAGCTTCTTACAAAGTGATTCATCCTGGTTTGATTGGAACGACGAAGAAGCTGTCCTATTCCCAAACTGGGAAACTGGAATCACCTGATTAGAAAGTGGGATAACTTCTTCATCCCAACTCCTATGAGATTTATTCAACTTCCTGGTGTTTCTCCAACACTTTATGTATCCAAATCAAGCTTCTTACAAAGTGATTCATCCTGGTTTGATTGGAACGACGAAGAAGCTGTCATATTCCCAAACTGGGAAACTGGAATCACCTGATTAGAAAGTGGGATAACTTCTTCATCCCAACTCCTATGAGATTTATTTAACTTCCAGGTGTTTCTCCACTATTTTATATATCCAAATCAAGCTTCTTACAAAGTGATTCATCCTGGTTTGATTGGAACGACGAAGAAGCTGTCCTATTCCCAAACTGGGAAACTGGAATCACCTGATTAGAAAGTGGGATAACTTCTTCATCCCAACTCCTATGAGATTTATTCAACTTCCTGGTGTTTCTCCACTATTTTATGTATCCAAATCAAGCTTCTTACAAAGTGATTCATCCTGGTTTGATTGGAACGACGAAGAAGCTGTCCTATTCCCAAACTGGGAAACTGGAATCACCTGATTAGAAAGTGGGATAACTTCTTCATCCCAACTCCTATGAGATTTATTCAACTTCCTGGTGTTTCTCCAACACTTTATGTATCCAAATCAAGCTTCTTACAAAGTGATTCATCCTGGTTTGATTGGAACGACGAAGAAGCTGTCCTATTCCCAAACTGGGAAACTGGAATCACCTGATTAGAAAGTGGGATAACTTCTTCATCCCAACTCCTATGAGATTTATTCAACTTCCTGGTGTTCTCCACACTTTATGTATCCAAATCAAGCTTCTTACAAAGTGATTCATCCTGGTTTGATTGGAACGACGAAGAAGCTGTCCTATTCCCAAACTGGGAAACTGGAATCACCTGATTAGAAAGTGGGATAACTTCTTCATCCCAACTCCTATGAGATTTATTCAACTTCCTGGTGTTTCTCCACACTTTTATGTATCCAAATCAAGCTTCTTACAAAGTGATTCATCCTGGTTTGATTGGAACGACGAAGAAGCTGTCCTATTCCCAAACTGGGAAACTGGAATCACCTGATTAGAAAGTGGGATAACTTCTTCATCCCAACTCCTATGAGATTTATTCAACTTCCTGGTGTTTCTCCACCACTTTATGTATCCAAATCAAGCTTCTTACAAAGTGATTCATCCTGGTTTGATTGGAACGACGAAGAAGCTGTCCTATTCCCAAACTGGGAAACTGGAATCACCTGATTAGAAAGTGGGATAACTTCTTCATCCCAACTCCTATGAGATTTATTCAACTTCCTGGTGTTTCTCCTCCATTTTATGTATCCAAATCAAGCTTCTTACAAAGTGATTCATCCTGGTTTGATTGGAACGACGAAGAAGCTGTCCTATTCCCAAACTGGGAAACTGGAATCACCTGATTAGAAAGTGGGATAACTTCTTCATCCCAACTCCTATGAGATTTATTCAACTTCCTGGTGTTTCTCCACCATTTTATGTATCCAAATCAAGCTTCTTACAAAGTGATTCATCCTGGTTTGATTGGAACGACGAAGAAGCTGTCCTATTCCCAAACTGGGAAACTGGAATCACCTGATTAGAAAGTGGGATAACTTCTTCATCCCAACTCCTATGAGATTTATTCAACTTCCTGGTGTTTCTCCAACACTTTATGTATCCAAATCAAGCTTCTTACAAAGTGATTCATCCTGGTTTGATTGGAACGACGAAGAAGCTGTCCTATTCCCAAACTGGGAAACTGGAATCACCTGATTAGAAAGTGGGATAACTTCTTCATCCCAACTCCTATGAGATTTATTCAACTTCCTGGTGTTTCTCCACCATTTATGTATCCAAATCAAGCTTCTTACAAAGTGATTCATCCTGGTTTGATTGGAACGACGAAGAAGCTGTCCTATTCCCAAACTGGGAAACTGGAATCACCTGATTAGAAAGTGGGATAACTTCTTCATCCCAACTCCTATGAGATTTATTCAACTTCCTGGTGTTTCTCCAACACTTTATGTATCCAAATCAAGCTTCTTACAAAGTGATTCATCCTGGTTTGATTGGAACGACGAAGAAGCTGTCCTATTCCCAAACTGGGAAACTGGAATCACCTGATTAGAAAGTGGGATAACTTCTTCATCCCAACTCCTATGAGATTTATTCAACTTCCTGGTGTTTCTCCACCACTTTATGTATCCAAATCAAGCTTCTTACAAAGTGATTCATCCTGGTTTGATTGGAACGACGAAGAAGCTGTCCTATTCCCAAACTGGGAAACTGGAATCACCTGATTAGAAAGTGGGATAACTTCTTCATCCCAACTCCTATGAGATTTATTCAACTTCCTGGTGTTTCTCCACTTTATGTATCCAAATCAAGCTTCTTACAAAGTGATTCATCCTGGTTTGATTGGAACGACGAAGAAGCTGTCCTATTCCCAAACTGGGAAACTGGAATCACCTGATTAGAAAGTGGGATAACTTCTTCATCCCAACTCCTATGAGATTTATTCAACTTCCTGGTGATTTCTCCAACATTTATGTATCCAAATCAAGCTTCTTACAAAGTGATTCATCCTGGTTTGATTGGAACGACGAAGAAGCTGTCCTATTCCCAAACTGGGAAACTGGAATCACCTGATTAGAAAGTGGGATAACTTCTTCATCCCAACTCCTATGAGATTTATTCAACTTCCTGGTGTTTCTCCAACACTTTATGTATCCAAATCAAGCTTCTTACAAAGTGATTCATCCTGGTTTGATTGGAACGACGAAGAAGCTGTCCTATTCCCAAACTGGGAAACTGGAATCACCTGATTAGAAAGTGGGATAACTTCTTCATCCCAACTCCTATGAGATTTATTCAACTTCCTGGTGTTTCTCCAACACTTTATGTATCCAAATCAAGCTTCTTACAAAGTGATTCATCCTGGTTTGATTGGAACGACGAAGAAGCTGTCCTATTCCCAAACTGGGAAACTGGAATCACCTGATTAGAAAGTGGGATAACTTCTTCATCCCAACTCCTATGAGATTTATTCAACTTCCTGGTGATTCTCCAACACTTTATGTATCCAAATCAAGCTTCTTACAAAGTGATTCATCCTGGTTTGATTGGAACGACGAAGAAGCTGTCCTATTCCCAAACTGGGAAACTGGAATCACCTGATTAGAAAGTGGGATAACTTCTTCATCCCAACTCCTATGAGATTTATTCAACTTCCTGGTGATTCTCCACACTTTATGTATCCAAATCAAGCTTCTTACAAAGTGATTCATCCTGGTTTGATTGGAACGACGAAGAAGCTGTCCTATTCCCAAACTGGGAAACTGGAATCACCTGATTAGAAAGTGGGATAACTTCTTCATCCCAACTCCTATGAGATTTATTCAACTTCCTGGTGTTTCTCCACCATTTTATGTATCCAAATCAAGCTTCTTACAAAGTGATTCATCCTGGTTTGATTGGAACGACGAAGAAGCTGTCCTATTCCAAAACTGGGAAACTGGAATCACCTGATTAGAAAGTGGGATAACTTCTTCATCCCAACTCCTATGAGATTTATTCAACTTCCTGGTGGTTCTCCAACACTTTATGTATCCAAATCAAGCTTCTTACAAAGTGATTCATCCTGGTTTGATTGGAACGACGAAGAAGCTGTCCTATTCCCAAACTGGGAAACTGGAATCACCTGATTAGAAAGTGGGATAACTTCTTCATCCCAACTCCTATGAGATTTATTCAACTTCCTGGTGTTTCTCCACGCCTTTATGTATCCAAATCAAGCTTCTTACAAAGTGATTCATCCTGGTTTGATTGGAACGACGAAGAAGCTGTCCTATTCCCAAACTGGGAAACTGGAATCACCTGATTAGAAAGTGGGATAACTTCTTCATCCCAACTCCTATGAGATTTATTCAACTTCCTGGTGATTCTCCAACACTTTATGTATCCAAATCAAGCTTCTTACAAAGTGATTCATCCTGGTTTGATTGGAACGACGAAGAAGCTGTCCTATTCCCAAACTGGGAAACTGGAATCACCTGATTAGAAAGTGGGATAACTTCTTCATCCCAACTCCTATGAGATTTATTCAACTTCCTGGTGTTTCTCCACCACTTTATGTATCCAAATCAAGCTTCTTACAAAGTGATTCATCCTGGTTTGATTGGAACGACGAAGAAGCTGTCCTATTCCCAAACTGGGAAACTGGAATCACCTGATTAGAAAGTGGGATAACTTCTTCATCCCAACTCCTATGAGATTTATTCAACTTCCTGGTGTTTCTCCAACACTTTATGTATCCAAATCAAGCTTCTTACAAAGTGATTCATCCTGGTTTGATTGGAACGACGAAGAAGCTGTCCTATTCCCAAACTGGGAAACTGGAATCACCTGATTAGAAAGTGGGATAACTTCTTCATCCCAACTCCTATGAGATTTATTCAACTTCCTGGTGTTTCTCCAACACTTTATGTATCCAAATCAAGCTTCTTACAAAGTGATTCATCCTGGTTTGATTGGAACGACGAAGAAGCTGTCCTATTCCCAAACTGGGAAACTGGAATCACCTGATTAGAAAGTGGGATAACTTCTTCATACCAACTCCTATGAGATTTATTCAACTTCCTGGTGTTTCTCCATCACTTTATGTATCCAAATCAATCTTCTTACAAAGTGATTCATCCTGGTTTGATTGGAACGACGAAGAAGCTGTCCTATTCCCAAACTGGGAAACTGGAATCACCTGATTAGAAAGTGGGATAACTTCTTCATCCCAACTCCTATGAGATTTATTCAACTTCCTGGTGTTTCTCCACCATTTTATGTATCCAAATCAAGCTTCTTACAAAGTGATTCATCCTGGTTTGATTGGAACGACGAAGAAGCTGTCCTATTCCCAAACTGGGAAACTGGAATCACCTGATTAGAAAGTGGGATAACTTCTTCATCCCAACTCCTATGAGATTTATTCAACTTCCTGGTGTTTCTCCAACACTTTATGTATCCAAATCAAGCTTCTTACAAAGTGATTCATCCTGGTTTGATTGGAACGACGAAGAAGCTGTCCTATTCCCAAACTGGGAAACTGGAATCACCTGATTAGAAAGTGGGATAACTTCTTCATCCCAACTCCTATGAGATTTATTCAACTTCCTGGTGATTTTCCACCACTTTATGTATCCAAATCAAGCTTCTTACAAAGTGATTCATCCTGGTTTGATTGGAACGACGAAGAAGCTGTCCTATTCCCAAACTGGGAAACTGGAATCACCTGATTAGAAAGTGGGATAACTTCTTCATCCCAACTCCTATGAGATTTATTCAACTTCCTGGTGATTCTCCAACACTTTATGTATCCAAATCAAGCTTCTTACAAAGTGATTCATCCTGGTTTGATTGGAACGACGAAGAAGCTGTCCTATTCCCAAACTGGGAAACTGGAATCACCTGATTAGAAAGTGGGATAACTTCTTCATCCCAACTCCTATGAGATTTATTCAACTTCCTGATGTTTCTCCACCACTTTATGTATCCAAATCAAGCTTCTTACATAGTGATTCATCCTGGTTTGATTGGAACGACGAAGAAGCTGTCTTATTCCCAAACTGGGAAACTGGAATCACCTGATTAGAAAGTGGGATAACTTCTTCATCCCAACTCCTATGAGATTTATTCAACTTCCTGGTGATTCTCCAACACTTTATGTATCCAAATCAAGCTTCTTACAAAGTGATTCATCCTGGTTTGATTGGAACGACGAAGAAGCTGTCCTATTCCCAAACTGGGAAACTGGAATCACCTGATTAGAAAGTGGGATAACTTCTTCATCCCAACTCCTATGAGATTTATTCAACTTCCTGGTGTTTCTCCACCATTTTATGTATCCAAATCAAGCTTCTTACAAAGTGATTCATCCTGGTTTGATTGGAACGACGAAGAAGCTGTCCTATTCCCAAACTGGGAAACTGGAATCACCTGATTAGAAAGTGGGATAACTTCTTCATCCCAACTCCTATGAGATTTATTCAACTTCCTGGTGTTTCTCCAACACTTTATGTATCCAAATCAAGCTTCTTACAAAGTGATTCATCCTGGTTTGATTGGAACGACGAAGAAGCTGTCCTATTCCCAAACTGGGAAACTGGAATCACCTGATTAGAAAGTGGGATAACTTCTTCATCCCAACTCCTATGAGATTTATTCAACTTCCTGGTGTTTCTCCACCATTTATGTATCCAAATCAAGCTTCTTACAAAGTGATTCATCCTGGTTTGATTGGAACGACGAAGAAGCTGTCCTATTCCCAAACTGGGAAACTGGAATCACCTGATTAGAAAGTGGGATAACTTCTTCATCCCAACTCCTATGAGATTTATTCAACTTCCTGGTGTTTCTCCAACACTTTATGTATCCAAATCAAGCTTCTTACAAAGTGATTCATCCTGGTTTGATTGGAACGACGAAGAAGCTGTCCTATTCCCAAACTGGGAAACTGGAATCACCTGATTAGAAAGTGGGATAACTTCTTCATCCCAACTCCTATGAGATTTATTCAACTTCCTGGTGTTTCTCCACCATTTTATGTATCCAAATCAAGCTTCTTACAAAGTGATTCATCCTGGTTTGATTGGAACGACGAAGAAGCTGTCCTATTCCCAAACTGGGAAACTGGAATCACCTGATTAGAAAGTGGGATAACTTCTTCATCCCAACTCCTATGAGATTTATTCAACTTCCTGGTGTTTCTCCACACTTTATGTATCCAAATCAAGCTTCTTACAAAGTGATTCATCCTGGTTTGATTGGAACGACGAAGAAGCTGTCCTATTCCCAAACTGGGAAACTGGAATCACCTGATTAGAAAGTGGGATAACTTCTTCATCCCAACTCCTATGAGATTTATTCAACTTCCTGGTGTTTCTCCACCATTTTATGTATCCAAATCAAGCTTCTTACAAAGTGATTCATCCTGGTTTGATTGGAACGACGAAGAAGCTGTCCTATTCCCAAACTGGGAAACTGGAATCACCTGATTAGAAAGTGGGATAACTTCTTCATCCCAACTCCTATGAGATTTATTCAACTTCCTGGTGATTCTCCAACACTTTATGTATCCAAATCAAGCTTCTTACAAAGTGATTCATCCTGGTTTGATTGGAACGACGAAGAAGCTGTCCTATTCCCAAACTGGGAAACTGGAATCACCTGATTAGAAAGTGGGATAACTTCTTCATCCCAACTCCTATGAGATTTATTCAACTTCCTGGTGTTTCTCCACCATTTTATGTATCCAAATCAAGCTTCTTACAAAGTGATTCATCCTGGTTTGATTGGAACGACGAAGAAGCTGTCCTATTCCCAAACTGGGAAACTGGAATCACCTGATTAGAAAGTGGGATAACTTCTTCATCCCAACTCCTATGAGATTTATTCAACTTCCTGGTGTTTCTCCACCACTTTATGTATCCAAATCAAGCTTCTTACAAAGTGATTCATCCTGGTTTGATTGGAACGACGAAGAAGCTGTCCTATTCCCAAACTGGGAAACTGGAATCACCTGATTAGAAAGTGGGATAACTTCTTCATCCCAACTCCTATGAGATTTATTCAACTTCCTGGTGATTCTCCAACACTTTATGTATCCAAATCAAGCTTCTTACAAAGTGATTCATCCTGGTTTGATTGGAACGACGAAGAAGCTGTCCTATTCCCAAACTGGGAAACTGGAATCACCTGATTAGAAAGTGGGATAACTTCTTCATCCCAACTCCTATGAGATTTATTCAACTTCCTTGTGTTTCTACAACACTTTATGTATCCAAATCAAGCTTCTTACAAAGTGATTCATCCTGGTTTGATTGGAACGACGAAGAAGCTGTCATATTCCCAAACTGGGAAACTGGAATCACCTGATTAGAAAGTGGGATAACTTCTTCATCCCAACTCCTATGAGATTTATTCAACTTCCTTGTGTTTCTACAAAAATTTATGTATCCAAATCAAGCTTCTTACAAAGTGATTCATCCTGGTTTGATTGGAACGACGAAGAAGCTGTCCTATTCCCAAACTGGGAAACTGGAATCACCTGATTAGAAAGTGGGATAACTTCTTCATCCCAACTCCTATGAGATTTATTCAACTTCCTGGTGATTCTCCAACACTTTATGTATCCAAATCAAGCATCTTACAAAGTGATTCATCCTGGTTTGATTGGAACGACGAAGAAGCTGTCCTATTCCCAAACTGGGAAACTGGAATCACCTGATTAGAAAGTGGGATAACTTCTTCATCCCAACTCCTATGAGATTTATTCAACTTCCTGGTGTTCTCCACCACTTTATGTATCCAAATCAAGCTTCTTACAAAGTGATTCATCCTGGTTTGATTGGAACGACGAAGAAGCTGTCCTATTCCCAAACTGGGAAACTGGAATCACCTGATTAGAAAGTGGGATAACTTCTTCATCCCAACTCCTATGAGATTTATTCAACTTCCTGGTGTTTCTCCACACTTTATGTATCCAAATCAAGCTTCTTACAAAGTGATTCATCCTGGTTTGATTGGAACGACGAAGAAGCTGTCCTATTCCCAAACTGGGAAACTGGAATCACCTGATTAGAAAGTGGGATAACTTCTTCATCCCAACTCCTATGAGATTTATTCAACTTCCTGGTGTTTCTCCAACACTTTATGTATCCAAATCAAGCTTCTTACAAAGTGATTCATCCTGGTTTGATTGGAACGACGAAGAAGCTGTCCTATTCCCAAACTGGGAAACTGGAATCACCTGATTAGAAAGTGGGATAACTTCTTCATCCCAACTCCTATGAGATTTATTCAACTTCCTGGTGTTCTCCAACCTTTATGTATCCAAATCAAGCTTCTTACAAAGTGATTCATCCTGGTTTGATTGGAACGACGAAGAAGCTGTCCTATTCCCAAACTGGGAAACTGGAATCACCTGATTAGAAAGTGGGATAACTTCTTCATCCCAACTCCTATGAGATTTATTCAACTTCCTGGTGTTTCTCCAACACTTTATGTATCCAAATCAAGCTTCTTACAAAGTGATTCATCCTGGTTTGATTGGAACGACGAAGAAGCTGTCCTATTCCCAAACTGGGAAACTGGAATCACCTGATTAGAAAGTGGGATAACTTCTTCATCCCAACTCCTATGAGATTTATTCAACTTCCTGGTGATTCTCCAACACTTTATGTATCCAAATCAAGCTTCTTACAAAGTGATTCATCCTGGTTTGATTGGAACGACGAAGAAGCTGTCCTATTCCCAAACTGGGAAACTGGAATCACCTGATTAGAAAGTGGGATAACTTCTTCATCCCAACTCCTATGAGATTTATTCAACTTCCTGGTGTTTCTCCACCTTTTTATGTATCCAAATCACGCTTCTTACAAAGTGATTCATCCTGGTTTGATTGGAACGACGAAGAAGCTGTCCTATTCCAAAACTGGGAAACTGGAATCACCTGATTAGAAAGTGGGATAACTTCTTCATCCCAACTCCTATGAGATTTATTCAACTTCCTGGTGATTCTCCAACACTTTATGTATCCAAATCAAGCTTCTTACAAAGTGATTCATCCTGGTTTGATTGGAACGACGAAGAAGCTGTCCTATTCCCAAACTGGGAAACTGGAATCACCTGATTAGAAAGTGGGATAACTTCTTCATCCCAACTCCTATGAGATTTATTCAACTTCCTGGTGTTTCTCCACACTTTATGTATCCAAATCAAGCTTCTTACAAAGTGATTCATCCTGGTTTGATTGGAACGACGAAGAAGCTGTCCTATTCCCAAACTGGGAAACTGGAATCACCTGATTAGAAAGTGGGATAACTTCTTCATCCCAACTCCTATGAGATTTATTCAACTTCCTGGTGATTCTCCAACACTTTATGTATCCAAATCAAGCTTCTTACAAAGTGATTCATCCTGGTTTGATTGGAACGACGAAGAAGCTGTCCTATTCCCAAACTGGGAAACTGGAATCACCTGATTAGAAAGTGGGATAACTTCTTCATCCCAACTCCTATGAGATTTATTCAACTTCCTGGTGTTTCTCCACCATTTTATGTATCCAAATCAAGCTTCTTACAAAGTGATTCATCCTGGTTTGATTGGAACGACGAAGAAGCTGTCCTATTCCCAAACTGGGAAACTGGAATCACCTGATTAGAAAGTGGGATAACTTCTTCATCCCAACTCCTATGAGATTTATTCAACTTCCTGGTGGTTCTCCAACACTTTATGTATCCAAATCAAGCTTCTTACAAAGTGATTCATCTTGGTTTGATTGGAACGACGAAGAAGCTGTCGTATTCCCAAACTGGGAAACTGGAATCCCCTGATTAGAAAGTGGGATAACTTCTTCATCCCAACTCCTATGAGATTTATTCAACTTCCTGGTGATTCTCCAACACTTTATGTATCCAAATCAAGCTTCTTACAAAGTGATTCATCCTGGTTTGATTGGAACGACGAAGAAGCTGTCCTATTCCCAAACTGGGAAACTGGAATCACCTGATTAGAAAGTGGGATAACTTCTTCATCCCAACTCCTATGAGATTTATTCAACTTCCTGGTGTTTCTCCACCATTTTATGTATCCAAATCAAGCTTCTTACAAAGTGATTCATCCTGGTTTGATTGGAACGACGAAGAAGCTGTCCTATTCCCAAACTGGGAAACTGGAATCACCTGATTAGAAAGTGGGATAACTTCTTCATCCCAACTCCTATGAGATTTATTCAACTTCCTGGTGATTCTCCAACACTTTATGTATCCAAATCAAGCTTCTTACAAAGTGATTCATCCTGGTTTGATTGGAACGACGAAGAAGCTGTCCTATTCCCAAACTGGGAAACTGGAATCACCTGATTAGAAAGTGGGATAACTTCTTCATCCCAACTCCTATGAGATTTATTCAACTTCCTGGTGATTCTCCACACTTTATGTATCCAAATCAAGCTTCTTACAAAGTGATTCATCCTGGTTTGATTGGAACGACGAAGAAGCTGTCCTATTCCCAAACTGGGAAACTGGAATCACCTGATTAGAAAGTGGGATAACTTCTTCATCCCAACTCCTATGAGATTTATTCAACTTCCTGGTGATTCTCCAACACTTTATGTATCCAAATCAAGCTTCTTACAAAGTGATTCATCCTGGTTTGATTGGAACGACGAAGAAGCTGTCCTATTCCCAAACTGGGAAACTGGAATCACCTGATTAGAAAGTGGGATAACTTCTTCATCCCAACTCTTATGAGATTTATTCAACTTCCTGGTGATTCTCCAACACTTTATGTATCCAAATCAAGCTTCTTACAAAGTGATTCATCCTGGTTTGATTGGAACGACGAAGAAGCTGTCCTATTCCCAAACTGGGAAACTGGAATCACCTGATTAGAAAGTGGGATAACTTCTTCATCCCAACTCCTATGAGATTTATTCAACTTCCTGATGTGTTTCTCCACCATTTATGTATCCAAATCAAGCTTCTTACAAAGTGATTCATCCTGGTTTGATTGGAACGACGAAGAAGCTGTCCTATTCCCAAACTGGGAAACTGGAATCACCTGATTGAAAGTGGGATAACTTCTTCATCCCAACTCCTATGAGATTTATTCAACTTCCTGGTGATTCTCCAACCTTTATGTATCCAAATCAAGCTTCTTACAAAGTGATTCATCCTGGTTTGATTGGAACGACGAAGAAGCTGTCCTATTCCCAAACTGGGAAACTGGAATCACCTGATTAGAAAGTGGGATAACTTCTTCATCCCAACTCCTATGAGATTTATTCAACTTCCTGGTGTTTCTCCACCATTTTATGTATCCAAATCAAGCTTCTTACAAAGTGATTCATCCTGGTTTGATTGGAACGACGAAGAAGCTGTCCTATTCCCAAACTGGGAAACTGGAATCACCTGATTAGAAAGTGGGATAACTTCTTCATCCCAACTCCTATGAGATTTATTCAACTTCCTGGTGATTCTCCACCATTTATGTATCCAAATCAAGCTTCTTACAAAGTGATTCATCCTGGTTTGATTGGAACGACGAAGAAGCTGTCCTATTCCCAAACTGGGAAACTGGAATCACCTGATTAGAAAGTGGGATAACTTCTTCATCCCAACTCCTATGAGATTTATTCAACTTCCTGGTGTTTCTCCACCATTTTATGTATCCAAATCAAGCTTCTTACAAAGTGATTCATCCTGGTTTGATTGGAACGACGAAGAAGCTGTCCTATTCCCAAACTGGGAAACTGGAATCACCTGATTTGAAAGTGGGATAACTTCTTCATCCCAACTCCTATGAGATTTATTCAACTTCCTGGTGTTTCTCCAACACTTTATGTATCCAAATCAAGCTTCTTACAAAGTGATTCATCCTGGTTTGATTGGAACGACGAAGAAGCTGTCCTATTCCCAAACTGGGAAACTGGAATCACCTGATTTGAAAGTGGGATAACTTCTTCATCCCAACTCCTATGAGATTTATTCAACTTCCTGGTGTTTCTCCACCATTTTATGTATCCAAATCAAGCTTCTTACAAAGTGATTCATCCTGGTTTGATTAGAACGACGAAGAAGCTGTCCTATTCCCAAACGGGAAACTGGAATCACCTGATTTGAAAAGTGGGATAACTTCTTCATCCCAACTCCTATGAGATTTATTCAACTTCCTGTTGATTCTCCAACACTTTATGTATCCAAATCGAGCTTCTTACAAAGTGATTCATCATGGTTTGATTGGAACGACGAAGAAGCTGTCCTATTCCCAAACTGGTAAACTGGAATCACCTGATTAGAAGTGGGATAACTTCTTCATCCCACTCCTATGAGATTTATTCAACTTCCTGGTGATTCGCCAACACTTTATGTATCCAAATCGAGCTTCTTACAAAGTGATTCATCCTGGTTTGATTGGAACGACGAAGAAGCTGTCCTATTCCCAAACTGGTAAACTGGAATCACCTGATTTGAAAGTGGGATAACTTCTTCATCCCAACTCCTATGAGATTTATTCAACTTCCTGG
The DNA here is from genome assembly GCF_000309985.2 of Brassica rapa. Classification (NCBI taxonomy): domain Eukaryota; kingdom Viridiplantae; phylum Streptophyta; class Magnoliopsida; order Brassicales; family Brassicaceae; genus Brassica; species Brassica rapa. Next base: position 54,876 of record NW_022610584.1, read on the forward strand.
TGATTCTCCAACACTTTATGTATCCAAATCAAGCTTCTTACAAAGTGATTCATCCTGGTTTGATTGGAACGACGAAGAAGCTGTCCTATTCCCAAACTGGGAAACTGGAATCACCTGATTAGAAAGTGGATAACTTCTTCATCCCAACTCCTATGAGATTTATTCAACTTCCTGGTGTTTTCCCACCATTTTATGTATCAAAATCAAGCTTCTTACAATGATTCATCCTGGTTTGATTGGAACGACGAAGAAGCTGTCCTATTCCCAAACTGGGAAACTGGAATCACCTGATTAGAAAGTGGGATAACTTCTTCATCCCAACTCCTATGAATTTATTCAACTTCCTTGGTGTTCTCCACCATTTATGTATCCAAATCAAGCTTCTTACAAAGTGATTCATCCTGGTTTGATTGGAACGACGAAGAAGCTGTCCTATTCCCAAACTGGGAAACTGGAATCACCTGATTTAGAAAGTGGGATAACTTCTTCATCCCAACTCCTATGAGATTTATTCAACTTCCTGGTGATTCTCCAACACTTTATGTATCCAAATCAAGCTTCTTACAAAGTGATTCATCCTGGTTTGATTGGAACGACGAAGAAGCTGTCCTATTCCCAAACTGGGAAACTGGAATCACCTGATTAGAAAGTGGGATAACTTCTTCATCCCAACTCCTATGAGATTTATTCAACTTCCTGGTGTTTCTCCACATTTTATGTATCCAAATCAAGCTTCTTACAAAGTGATTCATCCTGGTTTGATTGGAACGACGAAGAAGCTGTCCTATTCCCAAACTGGGAAACTGGAATCACCTGATTTGAAAGTGGGATAACTTCTTCATCCCAACTCCTATGAGATTTATTCAACTTCCTGGTGGATTCTCCACACTTTATGTATCCAAATCAAGCTTCTTACAAGTGATTCATCCTGGTTTGATTGGAACGACGAAGAAGCTGTCCTATTCCCAAACTGGGAAACTGGAATCACCTGATTGAAAGTGGGATAACTTCTTCATCCCAACTCCTATGAGATTATTCAACTTCCTGGTGATTCTCCAACACTTTATGTATCCAATCAAGTTCTT
>NW_022610585.1:0-39145 GCF_000309985.2 Brassica rapa
GCCCCCATATTTATAGAAATGAGGGGGTTAAGTCTTGCCCCACGAACAGGCATGACTTGCTAGCGAATGGGCACCATCGGCCAAGGGTGTCCCCTTTCGGCCACTTTCATCCCTTCGCCCTTTCTGATTGGGTTTGGGGTCGGTCACAAGCCCAACCCACGCCCCAAGCCTCCTGGAATTAGCTCACGGCCTTGCCCAAGGACCCAACAGCTCATGGCCTCATGGCCGGCCCTCACAGCCTGCCACTGACCCGGACCCGGACCATCGGCCTAAAGCCCGGACAGTCCGTCTAGCTGAGATGAGCTGACTCTCAGCTGCCTCAGCTGAGTGAGCTAGTAGTCCAGCTAGTGGAGCTGACTTAGTAGGGACTGAGCTGGAGTGAACTGAACCTAGCTTCATTGAGCTGGTCGAGCTACTCGTTCACTTCGTCCAGTTACCGTCTTACTCGTCCTAGCTGTCTCTTAGCTTGTATAAGGTTAAGTCTAAGTTTCCTTATGTCCTTAACCTTCTTTCTCGACCATGGAATGCTTGCCTTTGATTCCTATGACTGGTTGCACGTTTCCTCGAACCATGGCCGTCCTGACAATCCTATTCAGGATGGGGCGTGATAAGTCTCCCCCCTTGTGGATGGATTCGTCCTCGAATCCGAATCAAATGCTTCCTCGGAACAAACTTACACAACCACTCTGGGTACTTTGCTTTCATTCTAGCTTCAGAGCTTCGTATGGCGACATGCCAATACTACTATGGAAGCTATTGTTGTAAGCAAATTCTACCAGAGGTAGATGTTTCTCCCAGGAATCACCCCAGTCTAGAACACATGCTCGCAACATATCTTCCAATGTCTGGATCGTACGTTCAGACTGTCCATCCGTCTGTGGGTGATAGGCTGTACTCATGTTCACTCTTGTTCCTAAAGCCTTTTGGAAAGCCTTCCAGAAGTAAGATGTGAACCTTGAATCCCTATCTGAAACTATGCTTGCCGGCACACCATGTAGTCGGACGATCTCATCAATGTACTTACGTACAATCTGATCTACCCCATCCGACTTTTTGATAGCCACGAAGTGTGCTGATTTGGTTAGGCGATCAACCACAACCCAAACCGCATCTTTCTTATTCTTCGTGGTAGGGAACCCAGTCACAAAGTCCATTGTGATGTGATCCCATTTCCATTCCGGAATAGGCAAGCTTTGCAATAACCCACTAGGCACTTGATGTTCTGCTTTGATGAGTTGGTAAGTGGAACACTTCGCCACCCATTCCGCGACATCTGCCTTCATACGGATCCAATGATAGAACTTCTTAAGGTTCTGGTACATCTTGGTCGCACCAGGATGAACCGAGAATCTGGCTTATGAGCCTCTCTCATAATCTCTTCCTTTAGACTTCTATCATTAGGAACACTGATCCGACCGTTTACTAGGATAGTACCATCCTTTGCAGTTTGGTACTCCGTCCTATCATTCTGAGCAACCTTGTTTAGGTTCTCGTCCTGACCTTGAGCCAACCGAATTAGGGTAAGCAGGTCGGCCTGATTGACAGCCTCTAATCCGAGTGGTTCAGACTCTTTGGTCGATGGTTCAACCGTAGGGCACGAACCGTACCGTCCAGGTCGTCCGCTTCTCGTTCGGCTGATATGTCGGCCCTTCTTCGGCTCAAGGCATCTGCGACCAGATTAGCCTTTCCCGGATGATAGGTGATATCCAGATCGTAATCAGCTACAAACTCCATCCACCTTCTCTGCCTTAAGTTTAACTCAGGCAGGGTGAATATATACTTAAGACTCTTATGGTCCGTAAGTATCTGAACCTTGGCACCATACAAGTATGATCGCCAAATCTTTAAGGCGAACACTACCGCAGCCATTTCAATGGGTGGGGTAGTTTCCCTCATGTTTTCTCAACTGCCTTGACGCATAGGCGATGACCTTACCATGCTGGGTTAATACGCAACCTAGTCCTGTTATGGACGCGTCCGTATAAACCACATAGGGTTGGTCGGCCTCTGGAAGAACCAGAATGGGTGGTCTAGTCAGCATGTCCTTAAGTGCGGAAAAACATTTCCCACACTCCTTAGACCATGTGAACTTAACGTCCTTCCCGGTCAACCGTGTCATAGGCTGAGGCAAGCTTGCGAATCCTTTCACAAACTTTCTATAATAACCGGCAAGCCCTAGGAAGCTTCTGACCTCCGTGGCACTGCATGGTCGAGGCCAATCCTTGATTGCCCTGATCTTCTCTGGATCCACCGAGACACCCTCACCGGACACAATGTGGCCGAGAAACCCAATGCTCTTCTGCCAAAACCTGCATTTACTGAGTTTTGCATAGAGCTTGTGTTCCCGTAATCGTTCCAGCACGGCTCTCAGGTGTTTCCGTTGAGATTCCTCATCCTTGGAGTAAATCAGGATATCATCAATGAAGATGATCATTGATTCGTCCAGGAAGTCTCGGAACACGCTGTTCATCATTTTCATGAATGCAGCAGGCACATTGGTCAGACCGAATGGCATAACCACAAACTCGTAGTGGCCGTACCTTGTCCGGAATGCTGTCTTTCTAATATCATTTGGCTCTATAGGGATCTGATGATACCCTGAGGCCAAATCAATCTTAGAAAACCACTTGGCTCCTTTGAGTTGATCCAACAACTCGTCTATTCTGGGCAACGGGTACTTGTTCTTCACAGTAACCATGTTCAACCCTCGATAGTCAATACACAGACGCATGCTACCATCGTTCTTTTTCACAAAGAGGACTGGTGCACCCCAAGGAGAGCTACTTGGACGTATGAACCCCTTGTCCAGCAATTCTTCTAATTGCTTCTTTAGCTCGGCCATCTCGGCCAGAGCCATTCGGTATGGACTCTTGGACAGCGGCGCTGTTCCTGGTTCTAGTTGAATCGTAAATGGATCCGACCTATCAGGGGGGACACCCTGTAGTGAACGGAACACATCTGGGAACTCAGACACCAACGGGTCCTCAGTTAGATCTTTCTGATCATCATACCTGCTGTGGTCCATAGTGGTAATTGTGGTCAAATATGCTTCACAACCCCGTCTAAGCATCCGTTCTGCTCGGATTGCTGACACCACTACTCTATCCAGAGCCGGACTCATATTCAGACTTTGGTACTGGATCGGGTGAGGTCCAGTCCCAACCGTACACATCCTCTATGGCAGTCGAGAGTGGCCCGATACTTTCCCAACCAATCCATGCCTAGCATCACATCGTGATTCTGTAGGCGCAACACAATCAGATCTACAGGCAGATTTTTCTCCTGGATCATTACCGGGATATTAGTCATGAGCCCTAGTGAGTGCATGATTTGCCCACCTGCCGCCCTCACTAGTCTCGAATTATCCCCAGAACAGAGGCAGAACATACCCTTTCCGACCAGTTCCGGACTCACAAAACTATGTGTAGCCCCTGTGTCGAAAAGTACGTGGGTTTCAACAGCACCAATCATGAGGGTCCCTATAAGAGACCACATCAGAATCCCCTAGCCACTCTAGGTTCCAGACCAAGCATTCTATTGAATGTAAACAGATAAATTTAGAAATTACCAGAGATCGAATCAAACGATCCAGAAGCGCCGTCTCTCGGGACAGCTCATACACCCTTGGTGTTGTGGTCGGCCTGCTCTGGGTCGACTTTCCCGTGTCTCCACGACCCTTCCCTTGTCCTCCTTGCCGCTTAGGACATTCACTTTGGAAGTGTCCGCTTTGGCCGCAATGGAAACAAGTCCGAGAGCCGCTGCCACTGGATTGGCCCTGAGTCCGCTTGGTCGAGTGCAATCTCGGATGGAATGATCCAAGCTGCCACATCTCACACAAGCTCCCATGGCTTTCCAGCATTCACCTGGATGGTTCTTACCACACTTGGGACATTCAGGTCGTCCACTAGAGGCCTTGCCTCCGTCAACCTGGTCCCACTTCCTCTTTCGGTCGTTAGTCTTACCCGTCGGGACAGACTGTGACTTCGTCTTAAGCTTGGCTTCTTCGGCCAAGTTAGACTCCAAAAGAGCTACACGTTCAACCAGCTCTCCGACGGTGCTGAAGGTGCAGATCGAACAGTGGGTTCTCAGCTCCGGCCTTAAGCCTCGAATGAACCAACGAACCTGGAATGTCTCGTCCTCAAGTTCCCTTCCAACAAACCGTCGGAGCCGGTTGAACACCTCGTCGTACACACGTACGGCCCTGCGGCCTTGGGTATGGTCTAGGAATCTACCTTTCAGACGGTCCCAAGCCTCTGCAGGAAAATATTTGCGGTTGAATTCATCTTCAAAATCCGCAAAACTCTGGAGACTTCCATTGGTGCGCTTGTTCACAGCCAGCCACCAATTATGCGCGTCCCCTTCCAGGAAGTGAACCGTAATGTCTCTCTTGTAATCCTCGGGACAGCGAGTTGAGCTGAAGTTTCGGACTAGCCTACTCCTCCACTCGTCTGCCTCAATAGGATCGGTGCTTCCTGAGAAATGCTTCGTCCCTAGACGAGAATGTGCTGAAGCAAACTCAGATAGTCCACCTTTTTCCCGGTCCTTTCTGGTGGATCAATCTCGATCACCTCGACCGTTTCCACAACTGGACCATTGGTGTTGGGGCGGTCGTAGCCACAGGCGTAGCTTGGCCAACCGAGGAGTTCACTAATGGCGTGAACAGTTGGGCCATAGCCGCCACCTGAGTCCCCATTACCTTCATGGCCTCTAACAAGTCCTCTTCGGACAGTGTTGCGGTTACATTGGCCGTACCATCGGCCACTTTCTCATGCTGGCCACCATCACGGTTAGCGTTCGAGGATTCCACTTCCCCATCACTCTCCTGATGTTCATGACCATCCCGTTGTGTCCCCGTAAGGTTAGCCTGATCAGTTGGCAACACATCTTCAGCGTTAGCCGCGGCCGGATCGGTTTGCAAACCGGACAGATTAGTTCCGTCCACGGCCACTTGGCTAGACTGACCGGCCATTCTCGTACTTCTTCGGGACTTTCCCGATTTGCTTTTTCCAGCCTAAGGATTCAGACAATGTTAGTACGAAACATACTAACCATAAACAGAACAAAACATTCCCTTGACTAAGCAATCAAACCTCACCGTGAGACCTAATCAGCTGGCTGCGTGTGTGTGTGTGGACTACATAACCCAACTATCTTAGAATCAAGCATGCTCTGATACCAACTTGTAAGACCCGTTCCTGGTCTCTCGACCCAACTGGATACGAATGCTTACTTATTAATTTCTTTGCTTGTCTGATTCATTCTAAGTCTTTCCTTTACTAAGTCATATTTGAATATGACGTTCATAAACAAAGGAATAGATTGCACAGCGGAATAACAATGTATAAACTTTGTATTACTTAGAAACATGAGATTCAATACACAACTTCTTAACAGTCTCATAGACAATCACTAGTTCATCCCTAGCATCATCTAACCACACGTTACACAGCCTCTCACTGACCAGCCTTCACGGCTCCTTGGCTTGACCAGAACCATCCTTAGTTCCTGAAACCACAACCAGATAAGCATTAATCATAACCGAGAATAAAACGGATTGATTCTACAATGCTTGGCTTGGTTACTAGAACTTTGATAAACCTCAGTCAACATAATCATAAACGTATGAACCTACCTACCGTATCCTAAGTCATTCAACCAACCACCCCTTGACTTAGAATCAGATAGATAGTCCAGAATAGATAAACAGAACACACGAACAGATTCGGATCGTCCCCAAAGACCAATCTGTCTAACCGGATAGAATCTAGGTGCGACCGGCCAATGGAGTCCGGCTCAATGGCCCAACGGACTCCCTTACCTGATCCGGCCTTAGGCCTGGATCCAATCGGCCGAGTAAGCCTCAAGCCTAATCCGGAAGGCTTAGCAACCGGTCAGACCTTGCGACTCTACCTTGGCTTAGACAAACCGTGAACTTATCTTAACTAGACAAGCCATAGTCTGATCCATAAGGATCGGTCCTAACCTGTCCCGAAAGACACCGTTTGGAACATGTACCCTTTGGCCATTCTTGCTGCTTGGACACTCCCGACTCTTGACAACTCGTGCCCTTTGGGTCATTCCCAACCATTCGTTCTAACCGCCCAGTCTTGGTGCGATCGGATCATCCCTCTAACCGACCCGTGTTTAGGCTACTGGTTTGGTTATGTTCGGCCAAAGCCTAGGAACGTGTCCCTTGGACTCAACCAACACAACCTTTCGTGTTTAACCAGAGAGAAGAGAAGATAAACGAATTGAAACAGATAAGGAGAGCCGGATGGGACTTAGGAACCGAGCAGAGCCGCGGTGCGGTCGCATGGACCGTCCGTTCGGTCTGATGGAGCCACGGCCCATCACATACCTTGTGAACCACGTCTGGGTTCTCCATGCTCTTCTCCTTGTCTTGATCTCCCATTCTTGACCGGAGTTAGTTCTCAAACGATCAGAGTCGCCGGAACACAACACCACCACAATCGGCCTTTCTCTTGGCCGGAACTCTCTCTTTCTCTCTTTCTTTCTCTCTACGTTTTCCTCTGAGTATTTAAATCTGGAGTTGGATAATGAAATCGACCAGAGAGCCCCCATATTTATAGAAAACGAGGGGGTAAGTCTTGCCCCACGAACAGGCATGACTTGCTAGCAAATGGGCACCATCGGCCAAGGGTTGTCCCCTTTCGGCCACTTGCATCCCTTCGCCCTTTCTGATTGGGTTTGGGGTCGGTCACAAGCCCAACCCACGACCCAAGCCTCCTGGAATTAGCTCACGGCCTTGCCCAAGGACCCAACAGCTCATGGCCTCATGGCCGGCCCTCACAGCCCGCCACTGACCTGGACCCGAACCATCGGCCTAAAGCGCGGACAATCCGTCTAGCTGAGATGAGCTGACTCTCAGCTGCCTCAGCTGAGTGAGCTAGTAGTCCAGCTAGTGGAGCTGACTTAGTAGGGACTGAGCTGGAGTGAACTGAACCTAGCTTCATTGAGCTGGCCGAGCTACTCGTTCACTTCGTCCAGTTACCGTCTTACTCGTCCTAGCGTTCTCTTAGCTTGTATAAGGTTAAGTCTAAGTTTCCTTATGTCCTTAACCTTCTTTCTCGACCATGGAATGCTTGCCTTGATGTCCTATGACTGGCTTGCACGTTTCCTCGAACCATGGCCGTCCCGACAATCCTATTCAGGATTGGGGGCGTGACACATAGGACGTCTGTGGCTGTCCATCAGTACACATATCAGCACGTTGGTCCTTGGACTCAGCACGCTGACCCTTCCCGTGGACTGTTCGGGTGATTTTGGCCTACGTGGGATGTCTGTTTAGTACACACAGGACGTCTGTGGGTGTCCGCCAGCACACACAGGACGTCCGTGGCTGTCCGTGTGTGTCTGTCAGCACACACAGAACGTCTGTGGCTGTCCATCAGTACACATATCAGTACGCTGGTCCTTGGACTCAGCACGCTGGCCCTTCCCGTGGACTGTTTGGGTGATTTTAGCCCACGTGGGCTGTCTGTTCAGTACACACTGGACGTCTGTGGGTGTCCGTTAGCACACAAAGGACGTCCATGTGTGTCCGTCAGCACACACAGGATGTCCGTGGCTGTCCATCAGTACACATATCAGCACGTTGGTCCTTGGACTCAGCACGCTGACGCTTCCCGTGGACTTTTTGGGTGATTTTAGCCCACGTGGGCTGTGTGTTCAGTACACACAGGACGTTCGTGGGTGTCCGCCAGCACACACAGGACGTCCATGGCTGTTTGTAAGTGTCTGTGTGTGTCCGTCTGTGTCCGTCAGCACACACAGGACGTCTGTGGCTGTCCATCAGTACACATATCAGCACGTTGGTCCATGAACTCAGCATGATGGCCCTTCCCGTGGACTGTTTGGATGATTTTGGCCCACGTGGGCTGTCTGGTCAGTACACACAGGAAGTCCGTGGGTGTCCGCCAGCACACACAGGACGTCTGTGGCTGTCTGTGGGTGTCCGTCAGCACACACAGGACGTCCGTGGCTGTCCGTGTGTGTCCGTGTGTATCCGTCAGCACACACAGATCGTCTGTGGCTGTCCATCAGTACACATATCAGCACGCGGGTCCTCGGACTCAGCACGCTGGCCCTTCCTGTGGACTGTCTGTTCAGTACACACAGGACGTCTGTGGGTGTCCGTCAGCACACAAAGGACGTCCGTGTGTGTCCGTCAGCACACACAGGACGTCCGTGGCTATCCATTAGTACACATATCAGCACGTTGGTCCTTGAATTCGGCACGCTGATGCTTCCCGTGGACTGTTTGGGTGATTTTGGCCCACGTGGGCTGTCTGTTCAGTACACACAGGACGTTCGTGTCCCGTGGACTGTTTGGGTGATTTTGGCCCACGTGGGCTGTCTGTTCAGTACACACAGGACGTTCGTGGGTGTCCGTCAGCACACACAGGACGTCCGTGGCTGTCTGTATGTGTCTGTGTGTGTCCGTCTGTGTCCGTCAGCACACACAGGACGTCCGTGGCTGTCCATCAGTAAACATATCAGCACGTTGGTCCTTGGACTCAGCACGCTGACCCTTCCCGTGGACTGTTCGGGTGATTTTGGCCTACGTTGGATGTCTGTTTAGTACACACAGGACGTCCGTGGGTGTCCGCCAACACACACAGGACGTCTGTGGCTGTCCGTGTGTGTCCGTGTGTGTCCGTCAGCACACACAGGACGTCTGTGGCTGTCCATCAGTACACATATCAGCACGTTGGTCCATGGACTGAGCATGCTGGCCCTTCCCTTGGACTGTTTGGGTGATTTTGGCCCACGTGGGCTGTCTGGTCAGTACACACAGGAAGTCCGTGGGTGTCCGCCAGCACACACCGGACGTCTGTGGCTGTCTGTGGCTGTCCGTCAGCACACACAGGACGTCTGTGGCTGTCTGTGTGTGTCCGTGTGTATCCGTCAGCACACATAGAACGTCTGTGGCTGTTCATCAGTACACATATCAGCACGCGGGTCCTCGGACTCAGCACGCTGGCCCTTCCTGTGGACTACTCCACTACAAGAAAACAGCAGTATTCTGACGGACGTTCCGATGGAAAATGAAATCGTTGGTATATTCCGAGGAAATCCCGAGGAAATTCCGAGAAAACACAAAATTTGGTTTCCTCGGAATATACCGACGGAATTCCGAGGAAACATCACTTCGTTGGAATATTCTTATGGAATTCCGAGGAAAATTGTATTCCTCGGAAAAAACCGATGAATTCCGAGGAAATATTATAGACGTTAGAGAGCCGTTGGGGGATTTTAAAAATTCCGAGGAAATTCCGACGAACTAGCCGTTGGCATCGGAATTCTGTCGGAATTTCCTCGGTCTGTCGGAAGGATTTCAACTATAAATACAAGCACCCCTCTTCCTCTTCCTCTTCATTCACTCTATATCTTCATCCTCCCTCTCACTCTCTTTAGACACGAATTTGATTCATAAAAAACATGTCTTCTTCAAATTATTTTCGTTCTTGGATCGATCGACCTCATTTGGATCCGAACACGAGATTGCTTACGGAAGAATACCAACGAGGTATAACCGAATTCATGGGGTTAGTTCACCGACAAACGGAAGCAAAAACATGTATGTTAAGATGTCCTTGCTCTAATTGTAAAAATAAAAAGGTTATTAAAGAGTGGGATGTTTGGACTCATCTATATTTGAGTGGGTTTACACGAAGTTACAAAATTTGGTATCATCATGGGGAAACTGATTATGAACATGGTAGATGGTCCTTGAACCTCAGCCAGCGGTTAGCTTAGAAGAACCAATTAGAACAGATGTAGATTATGGTGTAGGTACTGAGCAGATGGTAAATGATCATTTTAGAGGGGAAGATTTACCCAATGCCGAAGCTAGGAGATTTTATAATATGTTGGATGCTGGAAAGCAACCATTGTACGAAGGTTGCAGAGATGGTCATTCAGCTTTATCATCTGCTACAAGATTGATGGGCATTAAGACGGATTATAATTTGGCGGAAGACTGTGTGGATGCGATTGCTGATTATGTAAAAGGTATTCTACCCGAAGATAATGTAGCTCCTGGCTCATACTACGAGGTTCAGAAACTCGTAGCTGGTCTTGGTTTATCGTATCAGGTAATAGATGTATGCAGAGACAACTGCATGATTTATTGGAGGGCGGATGAACAGCGGGTTTCATGCAAATTTTGTGGGAAGCCTCGTTATAAAGATACGAGTGGAAGAGTTCCAGTGCCATATAAAAGGATGTGGTATTTGCCTTTGACGGAAAGGTTGCAGAGGTTGTATATGTCTGAACGCACAGCACAACCAATGAGATGGCATGCGGAGCACTCAACAGATGGTGAGATCAGACATCCTTCAGATGCAAAAGCGTGGAAGCATTTCCAATCAAAGTATCCCGACTTTGCGTATGAGAGAAGAAATGTCTACCTTGGATTATGTACTGATGGTTTCAGCCCGTTTGGCAAGAGTGGAAGACAGTATTCTCTATGGCCAGTCATTCTTACACCATACAACCTACCCCCAAACATGTGCTTGCGACGAGAGTTTTTGTTTCTCTCGATTCTCGTTCCCGGACCAGAGCATCCTAAGAGATCACTTGATGTGTTTCTTCAGCCACTAATATATGAGTTGCAACAACTATGGGCTCAAGGTGCTGAAACATACGATGTTTCGTATAAAGAAAACTTTCAAATGCGGGCAGTACTAATGTGGACAATAAGTGATTTTCCAGCATATGGTATGTTATCTGGATGGACAACGCATGGAAGGCTATCATGTCCATATTGTCAAGATAACACTGATGCTTTCCAACTAAAACACGGAAGGAAAACGTGTTGGTTTGACTGTCACAGGAGATTTCTACCACCAGATCATCCATATCGTAGAAGTAGGAATTTGTTTACGAAGAACAAGAGGGTGTTTGACAGTCCACCTCCGGAAATTTGTGGGAAAGATTTGAAGACACAACTTAGAGATTTTGGTGCAGAAAGGACGCCAGACGTCGGTGGACATGAGCGTTTTCCGGTAGATGGTGTTGGAGACCTACATAACTGGCACAAAAAAAGTATTTTCTGGGATCTGCCATACTGGGAGGATCATCTACTAAGGCATAATTTAGATGTCATGCATATTGAGAAGAACTTTTTTGACAATCTCATGAACACGATCCTTAATGTTCAAGGTAAAACAAAGGATAATTTGAAGTCAAGACTGGATTTAGTCGATATATGTGCTCGTTCAGAACTTCATGTTGATGAGAATGGTAGGGCTCCTTTTCCCATATACCGACTTGATGCAGCGGGAAAGGATGCATTCTTTGATTGGATTTCAAACGATGTGGAATTTCCAGACGGTTACGCATCTAATTTGCGTAACTGTATCGACAGAAAGGAAGGAAAGTTTACTGGCTTGAAAAGCCACGATTTCCATGTAATGATGCAGCGCCTCCTTCCGTTTGCCTTCAAGGAACTATTATTTTTGAAATTTTGTTAATTCATGGTTTATAATCATCTATACAAAGAATCCTCAATGGTATGCATTATAATTGTATAAGAAATGAAATACGGCGAAAATAATCGATGTTTTAAAACCCCAAACCCTGGTTCCTCAGAATTTCCTCGGTAATTACCGAGGGTATTCCGAGGAATCCTAGTTCCTCGGAATATTTTCATTTAACCGGGTAAACCAAGCCGCCAAATATTTCGCGAAAATTGAATTAAAGATTTCCGAGGAAATTCCGACGGAAATATAAAATATTTCCGAGGAAATTCCGACGGATAGTTTCCGTCGGACGCCTCATAATATTAGGGCGAGCCCGATCTTCTTCCCCATTTCTCTCTTTCTCTCCGCGCCGCACAGACTCTCCCTCTCGCGATTTCCGGCGACTCCACCGTTCTCTCTCGCGATTTCCGGCGAATCTGCCCTAATCCTCCCCCATAATCATGTATGAATCCTATCCCACTCTCTTAGGGTAGATTTGTATGGTTTTTAAGTAGATTTGATGATTTTGGAATGAGATTTATAGATTTTTGTTAGGTTGAATGGTAGGATTGTGTAAAATCGAGTTTGATTATGTATTTCAATTGATTTGGATTTTTTTTGGGTTTTTATTGATTTTGTGGTTATAAAAATCGAATTTGTAATTATATATATATATATATATTCAAAACGTTTTTTGTATATAAAATCTATTTTTTGCATTTTAAAATCATTTATATATTTATTAATGATTTTTAAAATCTATAAAACTTTTTTGTGATTAACAATCATATATATAATATTTATAATCATTTTTTGAGGTAATAAAACGTTTTATGTATTTTATAAATAAAATATAAATTTCTATATTTATTAAACATTTTTAATATTATTAAAACTATTTTTTGTAATTATTAAACATTTTAAATATTTTTAAAACTATTTTTTGTAATTATTAAACTGTTTTTGGGGTTTATTAAAACTATTTTTTTAATTTTTAAACTATTTTTTATTTATTAAAACTTTTTTTTGTTAATTATTAAACTATTTATATTTTTGTGATTAAAAACTATTTTTAATTAAAACTATTTTTTTTTAATTTACAGGTCTAATGATGATCAGATCCGGCCTCGCCAGCGTCGTAGCTGGGGTGGTATGGGGAGCCAGTCTCGGGGTTCGTCCAGCCATGTTCAGGATTCCGTTTCGCCCCACAGCTCCTACCATACATCTCCCTCTCCATTACCCGCTCCTGCTGCTCCCGCTCCCGCTGCTACACCCGCTCCTGCTCCTCCGGGTCCTCCGGGAGTGATAAGTGTTGCGGAGTTGGTTCGACAGCCCGGTCGTGACCATCTTCCCTATCTCACTGAGTATCCACATGGACATGGTCAAACATGGTAATTAAACTTTTATTTTTTTAACTATTTTTTATTTAAACTATTTTTTTTATTAATAATTTGTTTTTTTATTAGGTTCAACCGATCCGGGAACGGGATCAGCGCATGGATCAACCGTATGATGTACTCGGCCCTCGACAAGGGACATCCGACTTTCACTGACTTCCCTCCCGAGAAGCAGCATCTGTGGTTTCGTCAGTTTGCGGTAAGTATTCAAATTTTTTACTTATATTTTTTATTTATTAAAACTATTTTTTGTAATTATTAAACTATTTTCTATATTTATTAGACATTTTAAATATTATTAAAACTATTTTTTTAATTATTAAACTATTTTTTATTTATTAAAACTTTTTTTTGTAATTATTAAACTATTTTCTATATTTATTAAATTATTTTTTATTTATTAAAACTTTTTTTTGTAATTATTAAACTATTTATATTTTTGTGCTTAAAACCTATTTTTAAACTATTTCAGCAAGAATTCAACTGGAATTCCGATGATACGCTCTCTATCTATCACCATTTTGTCCATAAAGTTATGGACAACTATGGGAAGCAGATGTACGAGTGGAAGAAGAAGTGGGAAGTAAACAAGGTAGTTTTTAATTTATTAACAATTTTTAATTTATTAAACTATTTTTTAAATTATTAAACTTTTTTTTTTTAAATTAAAAGGTCCCAAAGTCGATGAACGACACGGTCTGGAAGGAGTTGTGTGCACATTGGGATAAGGAAGAGACGAAAGAAACTTCTTCCACCAACTCCAACAACCGTAGGAGCGACCGTAAAGGGAAGGGCATCTACAAGCATAACTTGGGTGCTCAATCTATTGCCACTCTAGAGGATCGCATGGTAAGTTCAACCGCTTTTTCTTCAATTATTTAAGTTTCAGAATTTTTTTTTTTGTGCATTTTTTCAAATTTCTAATGTTTGTTTAATTTATTTTTTTTCAAGGCGGAAGAAAATGAGGGCGACCCGGTTGATGATTTCGCCCTTATGAAAAGGGCGTATACCAACAAGAAGACCGGCCAGATTGATGATGGTCTTGTGAGGGACGTGGTCGACCTGGTCCAAACTCAGGTGTATGACGAAGTGTCTCAGCTTCAAACCGATGATGACGATTCGACGGCTTCGACCAACTTGTCCCGGGTTCGAATCAACGAAATCGTTGAATCGGTAAGTTTTTTTTTTTTAAAGTTCAATTTAATTATTTCTTAATTTTTATTTTATCATCAATTTATATTATCTAAATTTGGTTATTTATATTTCAGTCGGTTCCAAAGAAAAAGGGACGTTTGGTCGGTTTGGGTCGTCGCTCCCGGTCGGCTGCTCCTTCTTCTGCACCACCGGCATATGTTGATCCAGAAGTTCTTACGGCTCAGCTGAAAGACAAGGATGATCGTGTATCTGCGTTGGAGACCCAGATGGCGGCTCAACAGGCGGGCTATGAGACCCAGAAGAGGCTGAACGAGCAGATGATGGAGATGATGAAGAGGATGTACCCGAACATTCCGGAGCAGTAGTTTTTTTTTTTTACCAAAAACTCTAAATGTTTTATTTAACTTTGAATATTATCTACTATGTTTTAATGTTTTATGTTTTATTCAATTTTAATTTTAATTTTAAATTTTCGAATTTAAATTTTAAAAATTTTAATTTTTAAAAATAAAATTAATTTTTTAAAAAATTAATTTTTTGGAAATTCCGAGGGAAAGAAGTTCCTCGGAAAATTCCGAGGAACTTATTTCCCTCGGAATTTTCCGAGGGAAGAAAGTTCCTCGGAATTTTCCGAGGGACTGAAGTTCCTCGGAATTTTCCGAGGGTCTGAAGTTCCTCGGAATTTTCCGAGGGAGGAAAGTTCTTCGGAATTTTCCGAGGGACTGAAGTTCCTCGGAATTTTCCGAGGGACTGAAGTTCCTCGGAATTTTCCGAGGGAGGAAAGTTCCTCGGAATTTTCCGAGGGACAGAAGTTCCTCGGAATTTTCTGATAAACATTCCGAGGAATATTTCGTCGAAACTTCCGAGGATTGGACCATCGGAATTCCATCGAAATATTCCGAGGAAGGCGTCCCTCGGTATATTCCGAGGAACCTTCCGACGAACTCTGTGTCCTCGGAGTTTCCTCGGAATTTTGTTACCTCAGAATTCCGTCGGAAATTTCCGACGGAATTCCGAGGAAATATGAATTTCCGAGGACTTTTTTCGTCGGTATGTCCTCGGAATAGCGTTATTCCAACGACATACCGACGATTTTTTCCCTCAGTATGCGGATGTTTTCTTGTAGTGCTCGGGTGATTTTGGCCCAGGTGGGCTGTATGTTCAGTACACACAAGTTATCCGTCGCTGTCCGTTTGTGTCTGTGTGTGTCCGTCAGCACACACAGGATGTCCGTGGCTGTCCATCAGTACACATATCAGCACGTTGGTCCTTGGACTCAGCACGCTGACCCTTCCCATGGACTGTTCGGGTGATTTTGGCGTACGTTGGATGTCTGTTTAGTACACACAGGACGTCCGTGGGTGTCCGCCAACACACACAGGACGTCCGTGGCTGTCCGTGTGTGTCCGTGTGTGTCCGTCAGCACACACAGGACGTCCGTGGCTGTCCATCAGTACACATATCAGCACGCTGGTCCTTGGATTCAGCACGCTGGCCCTTCCCGTGGACTGTTTGGGTGATTTTAGCCCACGTGGGCTGTCTGTTCCGTACACACAAGTCATCCGTCGGTATCCGTCAGCACACACATGACGTCTGTGGCTGTCTGTTTGTGTCCGTGTGTGTCCGTCAGCACACACAGGACATCCGTGGCTGTCCATCAGTAAACATATCAGCACGTTGGTCCTTGGACTCAGCACGCTGACCCTTCCCGTGGACTGTTCGGGTGATTTTGGCCTACGTTGGATGTCTGTTTAGTACACACAGGACGTCCGTGGGTGTCCACCAACACACACAGGACGTCCGTGGCTGTCCGTGTGTGTCCGTGTGTGTCCGTCAGCACACACAGGACGTCCGTGGCTGTCCATCAGTACACATATCAGCACGCTGGTCCTTGGACTCAGCACGCTGGCCCTTCCTGTGGACTGTTTGGGTGATTTTAGCCCACGTGGGCTGTCTGTTCGGTACACACAGGACGTCTGTGGGTGTCCGTCAGCACACAAAGGACGTCCGTGTGTGTCCGTCAGCACACACAGGACGTCTGTGGCTGTCCATCAGTACACATATCAGCACGTTGGTCCTTGGACTCAGCACGCTAACGCTTCCCGTGGACATTTTGGGTTATTTTGGCCCATGTGGGCTGTCTGTTCAGTACACACAGAACGTTCGTGGGTGTCCGCCAGCACACACAGGACGTCCGTGGCTGTCTGTATGTGTCTGTGTGTGTCCGTCTGTGTCCGTCAGCACACACAGGACGTCTGTGGCTGTCCATCAGTACATATATCAGCACGTTGGTCCATGGACTCAGCATGCTGGCCCTTCCCGTGGACTGTTTGGGTGATTTTGGCTCACGTGGGCTGTCTGGTCAGTACACAGAGGAAGTCCGTGGGTGTCCGCCAGCACACACAGGACATCTGTGGCTGTCCGTGGCTGTCCGTCAGCACACACATGATGTCCGTGGCTGTCCGTGTGTGTCTGTGTGTATCCGTCAGCACACACAGATCGTCTGTGGCTGTCCATCAGTACACATATCAGCACGCGGGTCCTCAGACTCAGCACGCTGGCCCTTCCTGTGGACTACTCGGGTGATTTCGGCCCAGGTGGGCTGTATGTTCAGTACACATAAGTCATCCGTTGGTGTCCGTCAGCACACACATGACGTCTGTGGCTGTCCGTTTGTGTCCGTGTGTGTCCGTGTGTGTCCGTCAGCACACACAGGACGTCCGTGGCTGTCCATCAGTACACATATCAGCACGTTGGTCCTTGGACTCAGCACGCTGACCCTTCCCGTGGACTGTTCGGGTAATTTTGGCCTACGTTGGATGTCTGTTTAGTACACACAGGACGTCCGTGGGTGTCCGCCAACACACACAGGACAACCGTGGCTGTCCGTGTGTGTCCGTCAGCACACACATGACGTCCGTGGCTGTCCATCAGTACACATATCAGCACGCTGGTCCTTGGACTCAGCACGCTGGCCCTTCCCGTGGACTGTGTGGGTGATTTTAGTCCACGTGGGCTCTCTGTTCAGTACACACAGGATGTCTGTGGGTGTCCGTCAGCACACAAAGGACGTCCGTGTGTGTCCGTCAGCACACACAGGACGTCCGTGGCTGTCCATCAGTACACATATCAGCACTTTGGTCCTTGAATTCAGCACGCTGACGCTTCCCGTGGACTGTTTGGGTGATTTTGGCCCACGTGGGCTGTCTGTTCAGTACACACAGAACGTTCGTGGGTGTCCGCCAGCACACACAGGACGTCCGTGGCTGTCTGTATGTGTCCGTGTGTGTCCGTCTGTGTCCGTCAGCACACACAGGACGTCTGTGGCTGTCCATCAGTACACATATCAGCACGTTGGTCCATGGACTCAGCATGCTGGCCATTCCCGTGGACTGTTTGGGTGATTTTGGCCCACGTGGGCTGTCTGGTCAGTACACACAGGAAGTCCGTGGGTGTCCGCCAGCACACACAGGACGTCTGTGGCTGTCTGTGGCTGTCCGTCAGCACACACAGGACGTCCGTGGCTGTCCGTGTGTGTCCTTGTGTATCCGTCAGCACACACAGAACATCTGTGGCTGTCCATCAGTACACATATCAGCACGCGGGTCCTCGGACTCAGCACGCTGGCCCTTCCTGTGGACTACTCGGGTGATTTTGCCCCTGGTGGGCTGTATGTTCAGTACACACAAGTCATCCGTCGGTGTCCGTCAGCACACACATGACGTCTGTGGCTGTCCGTTTGTGTCCGTGTGTGTCCTTGTGTGTCCGTCAGCACACACAGGATGTCCGTGGCTGTCCATCAGTACACATATCAGCACGTTGGTCCTTGGACTCAGCACGCTAACCCTTCCCGTGGACTGTTCGGGTGATTTTGGCCTACGTTGGATGTCCGTTTAGTACACACAGGACGTCCGTGGGTGTCCGCCAACACACACAGGACATCCGTGGCTGTCCGTGTGTGTCCGTGTGTGTCCGTCAGCACACACAGGACGTCCGTGGCTGTCCATCAGTACACATATCAGCCCGCTGGTCTTTGGACTCAGCACGCTGGACCTTCCCGTGGACTGTTTGGGTGATTTTAGCCCACGTGGGCTGTCTGTTCAGTACACACAAGTCATCCGTCTGTGTACGTCAGCAAACACATGACGTCTGTGGCTGTCCGTTTGTGTCCATGTGTGTCCGTCAGCACACACAGGACGTCCGTGGCTGTCCATCAGTACACATATCAGCACGTCGGTCCTTGGACTCAGCACGCTGACCCTTTCCGTGGACTGTTCGGGTGATTTTGGCCTACGTTGGATGTCTGTTTAGTACACACAGGATGTTGCAGCCTGGGATTCAGGCTACTCAAATGGACGGACTGAGGTTCAAGAACTCGGACTGGACAGGACGGACGGACGGCTATGGAGCGGCTAGATGGACGCGATGGAGAGGGATGGATTGATGTCTCTCTCAAGCCGGATCAAGGGATGGATTGAAGTGGATTTGCGGATGAGGTTTTGATTGAATCTCTCAATCTGATGAAGGATGGATCGAATTGATTGACTCTCTCAATCTGTGTACTGAGCTTGTTTGATTTGCACAAACAAACTAGACTCACGAAATCAATAGAACAACAAAGAATCTCTCTTTGAATCCTAAAGACCGATATTTTATACAAAGAACAATCTTTGATAAAAACTGAATAAACTTTTTATTAACTTGGTGATTAAGGGTGCTCTCTACAATGGACGACAATTAGCTTATATAATGCTCAGATACAAGACTCTTAACGTTCACAAAAGAAAAGAAAGGAAACAAATCTAAACTAAGCAAGAAATCGGAAACTAGCCGTTGGAGCTTTTTGTGGGATTTTGGCTCCAAGTGAAGAAACTTGATTTGCTTGAATCTGGACGGTTTAAGGGGATAATAGAGCTTTCTTGGGACCTTCTTGAATGCTTGGTAGATGCTGATCTCGTCCTTGCCTTGGTATAAAAAAGAGCTGTTGGAGTTTGAATGCAAGAGACTCCAAATAAGGCAGTTTGGTGATAATGGGGATCTTCTTATTCCTATGTGGGCTGGTGCATGGGATGAAGTTGTAGAACTCTTCTGGCTCGTGTATAATGTCTCCTGGATGTCTTGGTTTTGTCTGGACGTCGTCTGGTTCTCCTGGTTGGATTGGAATTGCTTGGAATGGATCAAACCGAAAGATTGTCCAATCTTTCCATAAATAGCTCCGGTTGGGTTTAAGTGATTCTCCATTGAACCAACTGATCTCCTGGGTTCTGGTGCAGCTAAGGACTTCTGGAATACCTCCTGATTGGTTAAGATGATCTCCTGGTTCCCATAAATAGCTCTGGGTCGAACCAAGTTGAATTGGTTGAAGACTTTCCATAGATGACGTCGGTTTGGCCGGTTCTGGGGAATTGATCATAACTCCTAATTTCCGTGGCCATTTCTCCTGATCTTGGGCTTTATGGAAAGCTGATAAACTCCTCTTGACTTCTGTGATGGGTTTTGCTTCAGGCCGATCCTTCATTGAGCTTGAACCTTCTTCTAAAGTCGGGTACTCGCAGATGGACGGGTTGAGAAACCTCTGAATTGTAAAATTCATAACTTCTTTCTCCGTGATTATTTTGGCCCAATTCCAATTGGACTGGACTCCTTCTTGAGTGTAGAATGCATAACAATTAGCCTCGTGATTTAAACCCTCCTGGTTTGTAAGATATGGCATTTTTAGTGCACGTATGTCCTGGTTGGCGCCTTGGCTGGTTGAGTAGGGTGTTGGGTCGACCTCTGGTTCAGCTGCTGAATTGCTGGCCGCAACATTCCCTCCCCCTTGAGAAGGTTTCGACCTCGAAACTGTATAACCTGCACCAAGATAGAGCAAGTCAGCTTTCATACTCTTTTGAGATTCTAAGGTCTTACCTTGATATTGTTTCGGTTTGGGGATGGATTGTGCATCAGGTGGCTCTTCTTTCAGCAAATAGGATAGGATCACGCCTCTCCTATGGACTCTGGCATTGCTTATCTCCTTCGGTGGGTGGTCCTTCATACTTCTAGTAGGCTCATTTCTGACCATCTTTGGGTTTGATTCTCCTAGCAACAAGAGATTATCCGGTGGGATTTCTTTGAAGCTTTCTCCTTTGCAACCTGAAAATTTCTCAACATTCTGGACAACAATCAAGTGCATTATATCTGTGTTTGGACACTGATAAAAATAATTTGAGATTTCCAGACTTACTTTGATAGCTTCCACAAGTTGAAGAATGATTTTCTTCTTTGGACAACTTGTTCTTGTTTGCTGCCTTCTTTGCATCTTTTGACCTTGGTGGTTATGAACTTCAACTTCTTTTATTCCTGGATCAAAACTTTTTGGCAAAGACAAGTGCATTATATCTGGATAATCAAGTGTCTTGGACGTTTTAAGATCAGAGAAGATTACCTTAAGCCTTGGCATTTTAACACATTGTTCAACACTAGACTTCCACTTGTGAGGTGGTTCATGGCTGGGCTTTATGGAAAGCTGATAAACTCCTCTTGACTTCTGTGATGGGTTTTGCTTCAGGCCGCTCCTTCATTGAGCTTGAACCTTCTTCTAAAGTCGGGTACTCGCAGATGGACGGGTTGAGAAACCTCTGAATTGTAAAATTCATAACTTCTTTCTCCGTGATTATTTTCGCCCAATTCCAATTGGCCTGGACTCCTTCTTGAGTGTAGAATGCATAACAATTAGCCTCGTGATTTAAAACCTCCTGGTTTGTAAGATATGGCATTTTTAGTGCACGTATGTCCTGGTTGGCGCCTTGGCTGGTTGAGTAGGGTGTTGGGTCGACCTCTGGTTCAGCTGCTGAATTGCTGGCCGCAACACAGGACGTCCGTGGGTGTCCGCCAACACACACAGGACGTCTGTGGCTGTCCGTGTGTGTCTGTGTGTGTCCGTCAGCACACACAGGACGTCCGTGGCTGTCCATCAGTACACATATCAGCACGCTGGTCCTAGGACACAGCACGCTGGCCCTTCCCGTGGACTGTTTGGGTGATTTTAGCCCACGTGGGCTGTCTGGTCAGTACACACAGGAAGTCCGTGGGTGTCCGCCAGCACACACAGGACGTCTGTGGCTGTCCGTGGCTGTCCGTCAGCACACACAGGACGTCCGTGGCTGTCCGTTTGTGTCCGTGTGTATCCGTCAGCACACACAGAACGTCTGTGGCTGTCCATCAGTACATATATCAGCACGCGGGTCCTCGGACTCAGCACGCTGGCCATTCCTGTGGACTACTCGGGTGATTTTGGCCCAGGTGGGCTGTATGTTCAGTACACACAAGTCATCCGTCGGTGTCCGTCAGCACACACAGGACGTCTGTGGCTGTCCATCAGTACACATATCAGCACGTTGGTCCTTGGACTCAGCACGCTGACCCTTCCCGTGGACTGTTCGGGTGATTTTGGTCTACGTTGGATGTCTGTTTTGTACACACAGGACGTCTGTGGATGTCCGCCAACACACACAGGACGTCCGTGGCTGTCCGTATGTGTCCGTCTGTGTCCGTCAGCACACACAGGACGTCCGTGGCTGTCCATCAGTACACATATCAGCACGCTGGTCCTTGGACTCAGCACGCTGGCCCTTCCCGTGGACTGTTTGGGTGATTTTAGCCCACGTGGGCTGTCTGTTCAGTACACACAGGACGTCTGTGGGTGTCCGTCAGCACACAAAGGACGTCTGTGTGTATCCGTCAGCACACACAGGACGTCCGTGGCTGTCCAGCAGTACACATATCAGCACGTTGGTCCTTGGACTCAGCACGCTGGCTCTTCCCATGGACTGTTTGGGTGATTTTAGCCCACGTGGGCTGTCTGTTCAGTACACACAGGACGTCTGTGGGTGTCCGTCAGCACACAAAGGACGTCCGTGTGTATCCGTCAGCACACACAGGACGTCCGTGGCTGTCCAGCAGTACACATATCAGCACGTTGGTCCTTGGACTCAGCACGCTGACGCTTCCCGTGGACTGTTCGGGTGATTTTGGCCCACGTGGGCTGTCTGTTCAGTACATACAGGACGTTCGTGGGTGTCCGCCAGCACACACAGGACGTCCGTGGCTGTCTGTATGTGTCCGTGTGTGTCCGTTTGTGTCTGTCAGCACACACAGGACGTCTGTGGCTGTCCATCAGTACACATATCAGCACGTTGGTCCATGAACTCAGCATGCTGGCCCTTCCCGTAGACTGTTTGGGTGATTTTGGCCCACGTGGGCTGTCTGGTCAGTACACACAGGAAGTCCGTGGGTGTCCACCAGCACACACAGGACGTCTGTGGCTGTCTGTGGCTGTCCGTCAGCACACACAGGACGTTCGTGGCTGTCCGTGTGTGTCCGGGTGTATCCGTCAGCACACACAGAACGTCTGTGGCTGTCCATCAGTACACATATCAGCACGCGGGTCCTTGGACTCAGCACGATGGCCCTTCCTGTGGACTACTCGGGTGATTTTGGCCCAGGTGGGCTGTATGTTCAGTACACACAAGTCATCCGTCGGTGTCCGCCAGCACACACAGGACGTCTGTGGCTGTCCATCAGTACACATATCAGCACGTTGGTCCTTGGACTCAGCACGCTGACCCTTCCCGTGGACTGTTCGGGTGATTTTGGCCTACGTTGGATGTCTGTTTAGTACACACATGACGTCCGTGGGTGTCCCCCAACACACACAGGACGTCTGTGGCTGTCCTTGTGTGTCCGTCTGTGTCCGTCAGCACACACAGGACGTCCGTGGCTGTCCATCAGTACACATATCAGCACGCTGGTCCTTGGACTCAGCACGCTGGCCCTTCCCGTGGACTGTTTGGGTGATTTTAGCCCACGTGGGCTGTCTGTTCAGTACACACAGGACGTCTGTGGGTGTCCGTCAGCACACAAAGGACGTCTGTGTGTGTCCGGCAGCACACACAGGACGTCCGTGGCTGTCCAGCAGTACACATATCAGCACGTTGGTCCTTCGACTCAGCACGCTAACGCTTCCTGTGGACTGTTCGGGTGATTTTGGCCCACGTGGGCTGTCTGTTCAGTACATACAGGACGTTCGTGGGTGTCCGCCAGCACACACAGGACGTCCGTGGCTGTCTGTATGTGTCCGTGTGTGTCCGTCTGTGTCCGTTAGCAAACACATGACGTATGTGGCTGTCCATCAGTACACATATCAGCACGTTGGTCCATGAACTCAGCATGCTGGCCCTTCCCGTAGACTGTTTGGGTGATTTTGGCCCTCGTGGGCTCTCTGGTCAGTACACACAGGAAATCCGTGGGTGTCCGCCAGCACACACAGGACGTCTGTGGCTGTCCGTGGTTGTCCGTCAGCACACACAGGACGTCTGTGGCTGTCCGTGTGTGTCCGTGTGTAACCTTCAGTACACACAGAACGTCTGTGGTTGTCCATCAGTACACATATCAGCATGCTGGCCCTTCCTGTGGACTGTTCGGGTGATTTTGGCCCACGTGGGCTGTCTGTTCAGTACAAACAGGACGTCAGTGGGTGTCCGTCAGCACACACAGGACGTCCGTATGTGTCCGTCAGCACACACAGGACGTCTGTGGCTGTCCATCAGTACACATACCAGCACTTTGGTCCTTGGGTTCAGCACGCTGACCCTTCCCGTGGACTATTCGGTTGATATTGGCCCACGTGAACGGTCTGTTCAGCACACATAGGACGTCTGTGGGTGTCTGCCAGCAAACACAGGACGTCCGTGGCTGTCCGTGTGTGTCCGTCTTTGTCCGTCAGCACACACAGGACGTCTATGGATGTCCATAAGTGTACATATCAGCACGTTGGTCCTTGGATTCAGCACGATGGCCCTTCCCGTGGACTGTTCGGGTGATTTTGGCCCACGTGGGCTGTCTTTTCAGTACACACAGGACGTCCGTGGGTGTCCGCAAGCACCCACAGGACATCCATGGCTATCCGTGGCTGTCTGTCAGCACACACATGACGTCCATGGCTGTCCATGGCTGTCCGTGTGTGTCTGTCAGCACATACATGACGTCCGTGTGTGTCCGTCAGCACACACACAGGACGTCCGTGCCTGTCCATCAGTACACATATAAGCACGTTGGTCAATTGACTCAGCACGCTGGCCCTTCCCGTGGACTGTTCAGGTGATTTTGGCCCACGTGGGCTGTTTGTTTAGTACACACAGGACGTCCGTGGGTGTCCGCCAGCACACACAGGACGTCTGTGGCTGTCCGTGTGTGTCCGTCTGTGTCCGTCAGGACACACAAGACGTCTGTGGCTGTCCATCAGTACACATATCAGCATGTTTGTCCTTGGACTCAGCACGCTGGCCCTTCCCGTCGACTGTTTGGGTTATTTTGGCCCACGTGGGCTGTCTGTTCAGTACACACATGTTGCGGCCAGCAATTCAGCAGCTGAACCAGAGGTCGACCCATCACGCTACTCAACCAGCCAAGGCGCCAACCAGGATATATGTGCACTAAAAAAGCCATATCTTACAAACTAGGAGGGTTTATATCACGAGTCTAATTTTGATGGATTCTACACTTTAGAAGGAGTCCAGGCCAATTGGAATTGGGCCAATATAATTACGGAGCAAGAAGTTATGAATTTTACAATTCAGAGGTTTCTCAACCCGTCCATCTGCGAGTACCCAACCTTAGAAGAAGATTCAAGCTCAATTAAGGAGCGGCCTGAAGCAAAGCCCATCGTAGGAGTCAAGCGGAGTTTATTACCTTTCCAGAAAGCCCAAGATCAGGAGAAATGGCCACGGAGTTATGAAGTTATGATCCAATCTCCAAAACCGGTCAAACCAGTTCTACACTTGCCTCAATTGGAAGCTAACCGGTTCAATCAGCTTCAAACCAGACATTGGCGATCAGGAGATCATTTCAACCAATCAGGAGGTATTCCAGAAGTCCTTAGCTGCACCAGAACTCAGGAGATCAGTCGGTTCAATGGAGAATCACTTAAATCCAACCGGAGCTATTTATGGAAAGATTGGACAATCTTTCGGTTTGATCCATTCCAAGCAATTCCAATCCAACCAGGAGAACCAGACGACGTCCAGAAAAAACCAAGACATCCCGGAAACATTATACACGAGCCAGAAGAGTTCTACAACTTCATCCCATGCACCAGCCCACATAGGAATAAGAAGATCCCCGTTATCACCAAACTGCGTTATTTGGAGTCTCTTGCATTCAAACTCGTACAGCTCTTTTTCTACCAAGGCAAGGACGAGATCAGCATCTACCAGGCATTCAAGAAGGTCCCAAGAAAGCTCTCTTATCCCCTTAAACCGTCCAGATTCTAGCAAATCTATCAAGATCAGATTCGGCCAAACCAGGGGCACACGGTTTTTATGATCAATCCCAACCTTATGAGGTACCAAAGACCATGGAGAGAAAGAGCTTTGTCAGCCAAGACATGTTGGCCAGACACAAAGAAAAATCAGACAAACCGATTTTTCAAGAAAAGGCCAAGGTAAGTCCTATACTTGATAAATTTGTTTATAAATCATCTACAACTGGTATGAGTCACTTGTCTTTGTCCAAGGATGCTAAGCCAGGTCCTGAGGTCCAGAAAGACACGATCTCCACATCCTTGTTGAGATCCAAAGTTGTCCATGATTTAAGTCCAAGAGACAAGGAGATTTTAAACCCAAAGGAAGAAGAGCCATCAAGCCAAGGTAAGTCTTCTAAATCTGAGGATTTAAAATATCAGACATGTTATAGATGTCATAAGAAAGGACACTATGCTGTAGTTTGTCCTACTAAGCAAGTATTGATAGAAACATCACTAGAAAAGAAAACAGATTTATCTATGAAGAGTGATAGTTTTATTCAATCTGATTTGTTGGTTCCAAATTCTTGTGTAATGCACTTGTCTTTGTCAAAAGGTGTTGTAACAGGAATTAAAGAGCATGAATTCAAAGGAGAAGAGCCACCAGGCGCCACACCAGTGACGAACCAGGAGAAGGTTCAAGACACAATGCAGTTCATGTTGCTTAAAGAAGCAAAACCAGTAAATAAAGTATCAAACCAAGGTAAGTGTCAAACACCACCTAGAGATACTGGTATTGACATGTGTGTTCTTGATGTAGAGAGTAAAAATGAAAGCTATTTTCTTACTGAAGTTCCAAGGAAAGAACCAGACCATAAGCCCAGCCATGAACCACCTCACAAGTGGAAGTCTAGTGTTGAACAATGTGTTCAAATGCCAAGGCTTAAGGTAATCTTCTCTGATCTTAAAACGTCCAAGACATTTGATTATCCAGATATAATGCACTTGTCTTTGTCAAAAAGTTTTGATCCAGGAATAAAAGAAGTTGAAGTTCATAACCACCAAGGTTAAAAGATGCAAAGAAGGCAGCAAAAAAAAAAACAAGTTTTCCAAAGAAGAAAATCATTCTTCAACTTGTGGAAGCTATCAAAGTAAGTCTGGAAATTTCAAATTATTTTTATCAGTGTCCAAACACAGATATAATGCACTTTATTTTTGTCCAGAATGTTGAGAATTTTTCAGGTTGCAAAGGAGAAAGCTTCAAAGAAATCCCACCGGATAATCTTTTGTTGCTAGGTGAATCAAACCCAAAGATGGTCAGAACTGAGCCTACTAGGAGTATGAAGGACCATCCACTGAAGGAGATAAGAAATGCCAAAGTCAATAGCAGAGGCGTGATCCTATCCTATTTGCTGAAAGAAGAGCCACCAGATGCACAATCCATCCCCAAACCGAAACAATATCAAGGTAAGACCTTGGAATCTCAAAAGAGTATGAAAGCTGACTTGCTCTATCTTGGTGCAGGTTATACAGTTTCGAGGTCGAAACCTTTTCAAGGGGGAGGGAATGTTGCGGCCAGCAATTCAGCAGCTGAACCAGAGGTCGACCCAACACCCTACTCAACCAGCCAAGGCGCCAACCAGGATATATGTGCACTAAAAAAGCCATATCTTACAAACCAGGAGGGTTTAAATCACGAGTCTAATTTTTATGGATTCGAAACTCAAGAAGGAGTCCAGGCCAATTAAAATTGGGCCAATATAATCACGGAGCAAGAAGTTATGAATTTTACAATTCAGAGGTTTCTCAACCCGTCCATCTACGAGTACCCGACCTTAGAAGAAGATTCAAGCTCAATTAAGGAGCGGCCTGAAGGAAAGCCCATCATAGGAGTCAAGAGGAGTTTATCACCTTTCCAGAAATCCCAAGATCAGGAGAAATGGTCACGGAATTATGAAGTTATTATCCAATCTCCAAAACCGGTCAAACCAGTTCTACACTTGCCTCAATTGGAAGCTAACCGGTTCAATCAGCTTCAAACCAGACATTGGCGATCAGGAGATCATTTCAACCAATCAGGAGGTATTCCAGAAGTCCTTAGCTGCACCAGAACTCAGGAGATCAGTCGGTTCAATGGAGAA
Source organism: Brassica rapa (assembly GCF_000309985.2). Lineage (NCBI taxonomy): Eukaryota > Viridiplantae > Streptophyta > Magnoliopsida > Brassicales > Brassicaceae > Brassica > Brassica rapa. The sequence continues at coordinate 27,458 of NW_022610585.1, forward strand.
TCACTTAAATCCAACCGGAGCTATTTATGGAAAGATTGGACAATCTTTTGGTTTGATCCATTCCAAGCAATTCCAATCCAACCAGGAGAACCAGACGACGTCCAGACTAAACCAAGACATCCCGGAAACATTATACACGAGCCAGAAGAGTTCTACAACTTCATCCCATGCACCAGCTCACATAGGAATAAGAAGATCCCCATTATCACCAAACTGCCTTATTTGGAGTCTCTTGCATTCAAACTCCAACAGCTCTTTTTCTACCATGGCAAGGACGAGATCAGCATCTACCAAGCATTCAAGAGGTCTCAAGAAAGCTCTCTTATCCCCTTAAACCGTCCAGATTCAAGCAAATCAAGTTTCTTCACTTGGAGCCAACATCCCACAAAAAGCTCCAACAGCTAGTTTTTCAATTTATTGCTTTGTCTTTGATTTGTTTCCTTTCTTATCTTTTTAGAACATTACAGTCTTTGTTTCTGATCATTATATAAGCTCATTGTCGTCCTTGTAAAGAAGAACCTTCAATCACCAAGTTAATTAAAAGTTTATTCAGTTTTTATCAAAGATTGTTCTTTGTATAAAATATAGGTGTTTAGGATTCAAAGAGAGATTCTTTGTTGTTCTATTGATTTCGTGAGTCTAGTTTGTTTGTGCAAATCAAACAAGCTCAGTACAGAGATTGAGAGAGTCAATCAATTCGATCCATTTCATCAGATTGAGAGATTCAATCAAAACCTCATCCGCAAATCCACTTCAATCCATCCCTTGATCCGGCTTGAGAGAGACATCAGTCCAGCAAGCAAGATCCCACCTTCACTCCATATCCATCCCCTGTTCTTGTTGAGAGAGACATCAGTCCAGCAACTTGAATCCATCAGCCATCTCTATCCTTCTCTTATTTTGTTTCATTTTGCATCATATAGTTCTAGATTTTCCATTCAATATAAAAACCCATAAAAAGTCATATTTGCTTCTGTTCTTCATTTATCATTTAGTTTTCTTTCTGTTCATCATTTTGATTCATAAAAACTCATAAAAATAACTCTCTTTTGTTTCAGGAACCAGATCGGCCATCTCCCTCTCCATCGCGTCCGTCTAGCCGCTCCATAGCCGTCCGTCCGTCCTGTCCAGTCCGAGTTCTTGAACCTCAGTCCGTCTATTTGAGTAGCCTAAATCCCAGCCATGGCTATCTGTATGTGTCCGTGTGTGTCTGTATGTGTCTGTGTGTGTCTGTCTGTGTCCGTTAGCACACACAGGACATCTGTGGCTGTCCATCAGTACACATATCAGCATGTTGGTCCATGGACTCAGCATGCTGGCCCTTCCCGTGGACTGTTTGGGTGATTTTGGCCCAGGTGGCCTGTATGTTCAGTATACACAAGTCGTCCGTGGGTGTCCGTCAGCACACACTGGACGTCTGTGGCTGTCCGTGTGTGTCCGTCAGCACACACAGGACGTCCGTGGCTGTCCATCAGTACACATATCAGCACGTTGGTCCTTGGACTCAGCACGCTGATCCTTCCTGTGGACTGTTCTGGTGATTTTGGCCCACTTGGGATGTTTGTTCCGTACACACAGGACGTCTGTGAGTGTCCGCCATCACACACAGGACGTCTGTGGCTGTCCGTGTGTGTCCGTGTGTGACCGTCAGCACACACAGGACGTCCGTGGCTGTCCATCAGTACACATATCAGCACGCTGGTCCTTGGACTCAGCACGCTGGCCCTTCCCGTGGACTGTTTGGGTGATTTTAGCCAACGTGGGCTGTCTGTTCACTACACACAGGACGTCTGTGGGTGTCCGTCAGCACACACAGGACGTCCATGTGTGTCCTTCCGCACACACAGGACGTCCGTGGCTGTCCATCAGTACACATATCAGCACGTTGGTCCTTGGACTCAGCACGCTGATGCTTCCCGTGGACTGTTCGGGTGATTTTGGCCCACGTGGGCTGTCTGTTCAGTACACACAGGACATTCGTGGGTGTCCGCCAGCACACACAGGACGTCCGTGGCTGTCTGTATGTGTCCGTGTGTGTCTGTCTGTGTCCGTCAGTAAACACAGGACGTCTGTGGCTGTCCATCAGTACACATATCAGCACGTTGGTCCATGGACTCAGCATGCTGGCCCTTCCCGTGGACTGTTTGGGTGATTTTGGCCCACGTGGGCTGTCTGGTCAGTACACACAAGAAGTCCGTGGGTGTCCGCTAGCACACACAGGACGTACGTGGCTGTCCGTGGCTGTCCGTCAGCACACACTGGACGTCCGTGGCTGTCCGTGTGTGTCCGTGTGTATCCGTCAGCAAACACAGAACGCCTGTGGCTGTCCATCAGTACACATATCAGCACGCGGGTCCTTGGACTCAGCACGCTGACCCTTCCCGTGGACTGTTCGGGTGATTTTGGCCCACGTGGGCTGTCTGTTCAGCACACATAGGACGTCCGTGGGTGTCTGCCAGCTCACACAGGACGTCCGTGGCTGTCCGTGTGTGTCCGTCTTTGTCCGTCAGCACACACAGGACGTCTATGGATGTCAATCAGTATAGATATCAGCACGTTGGTCCTTGGATTCAGCACGATAGCCCTTCCCGTGGACTGTTTGGGTGATTTTGGCCCACGTGGGCTGTCTGTTCAGTACACACAGGACGTCCGTGGGTGTCTGCAAGCAGCTACAGGACATCCCTGGCTATCCGTAGCTGTCTGTCAGCATGCACATGACGTCCATGGCTGTCCGTGTGTGTCCGTGTGTATCCGTCAGCACATACACGACGTCCGTGTGTGTCTGTCAGCACACACACAGGACGTCTGTGGCTGTCCAACAGTACACATATAAGCACGTTGGTCCTTGGACTCAGCACGCTGGCCCTTCCCGTGGACTGTTCGGGTGATTTTGTCCCACGTGGGCTGTCTGTTCATTACACACATGACGTCTGTGGGTGTCCGCCAGCACACACAGGACGTCTGTGGCTGTCCGTGTGTGTCCATCTGCGTCCGTTAGGACACAGAGGACGTCTGTGGCCATCCATCAGTACACATATCAGCATGTTGGTCCTTGGACTCAGCACGCTGGCCCTTCCCGTGGACTGTTCGGGTGATTTTGGCCCACGTGGGCTGTCTGTTCAGCACACATAGGACGTCCGTGGGTGTCTGCCAGCTCACACAGGACGTCCGTGGCTGTCCGTGTGTGTCCGTCTTTGTCCGTCAGCACACACAGGACGTCTATGGATGTCAATCAGTATAGATATCAGCACGTTGGTCCTTGGATTCAGCATGATGGCCCTTCCCGTGGACTGTTCGGGTTATTTTGGCCCACGTGGGCTGTCTGTTCAGTACACACAGGACGTCCGTGGGTGTCTGCAAGCAGCTACAGGACATCCCTGGCTATCCGTAGCTGTCTGTCAGCATGCACATGACGTCCATGGCTGTCCGTGTGTGTTTGTGTGTATCCGTCAGCACATACACGACGTCCGTGTGTGTCTGTCAGCACACACACAGGACGTCTGTGGCTGTCCAACAGTACACATATAAGCACGTTGGTCCTTGGACTCAGCACGCTGGCCCTTCCCGTGGACTGTTCGGGTGATTTTGTCCCACGTGGGCTGTCTGTTCATTACACACATGACGTCTGTGGGTGTCCGCCAGCACACACAGGACGTCTGTGGCTGTCCGTGTGTGTCCATCTGCGTCCGTTAGGACACAGAGGACGTTTGTGGCCATCCATTAGTACACATATCAGCATGTTGGTCCTTGGACTCAGCACGCTGGCCCTTCCCGTGGACTGTTTGGGTTATTTTGGCCCACGTGGGCTGTTTGTTCAGTACACACAGGATGTCCACGGGTGTCCGCCAGCACACAGGCCTCTGTGGCTATCCGTGGCTGTCCGTCAGCACACACAGGACGTCCATGGCTGTCCGTCAGCACACACAGGACGTCCATGGCTGTCCGTGTGTGTCCGTGTGAGTCTGTGGGTGTCCGCCAGCACACACAGGACGTCTGTGGCTGTCCATGGCTGTCCGTCAGCACACACAGGACGTCCGTGTGTGTCCGTGTGTGTCCGTCAGCACACATAGTACGTCTGTGGCTGTCCATCAGTACACATATCAGCACACTGTGGCTGTCCATCAGTACACACAAGACGGCCTTGGGTCGACCCACCGGCCAACAATCAAACAAGAACATGACCGACGGACGACACACACCAAGGATTGGAGATGAAAGGCCAACCGGCCAGCCAACAATCAAACAAGAACATGACTGACCGTCCAACCCAACACCATGGTCCGGAAACGCTACGTGACGGGCTAGGGACAATCCGGTCAGAGTCACAAACTTTACTCCACGACCTAGACCAGTTCATCCACTAACTCGTCCCGCTGCGTCAAGGCATAAGGCTTTGCAACCCGTACCTAGAGTTAGCGTTTTCCGTTAGATCAAGGCCTAAGGCTTTTCAACCCGTTCCTCGACCTAACTTTGTGTTAGACCGGACTAGTCAAATATCAGAGTACTCATGAAGCGCATATAAAACAATTACTTTTATTGATTCAAGAAATATTCATACATTGAACAATTCAAGACTGGGCCCGGCCTAATGCCAAATCGAGTCAACATAACACAATTCACAATACCGTTTACAAAAGGTATGAAAATCTACACCGGCGGTCCTAACGTCCAGCACGAAGCTATCCGATCATCCTTACCTAAAGCGACCTGCAAAAAGGACAACGGAGTTAGATGAGTAATCTAGTATTACTCAGTGAGCTGGCGGCCTCTACCCGCAACCTAGACTCTACCCAGACAACCCAAAATAACAATCAATCTAGCCCTAGCATGCAATAAAAGCTAAGGCTAAGCAAACCGTTACTAAGTTAGACTTGGCCTCCTGCCATGATCTAGCTTCAAGTAACGGGAACCTGCATTAAAACAAGTCAACAAACAATCCCTAGTTAACCATATATACGCCTGAGTTCAATACTCATGTAGTGTTAGACACTTAGACTATGCAAGTATCATTAATCGATCGACCAACAATCAAACAAGAACATGATCGGCCAACCAATGATACCGCATAGCTTTAATATCCACCACCCTTCACAAGCAATCACTCAAACACATACAGGCCAACGTCAGGCCTACACTAACGAAATACACATCAAGCCTAATCCGGTACCTAAACCAGACTTAGGACTTAATGTCATAACCTGCAAGCAAATCAATCAACCACAATCACAATAATAACTATGAGTATCACGACTCGATCTAACTAGTAACACCGTATATCGGTGCTACACTGACTCGAGGGTTCCATAACCCTCTACGACACTCTAACACAACACAACACACTACCCCGGGAAATGGAGACTTAGTGTTCATCCTCTCGATCGGCAATATCCTATCTTCCTACCACAAAGGCCAGAAGAAGGAACTTTCAACCGACCGCGGCCCACAGTCCTTCGGGTCACCGCGCGACAGCCCACAGTCCTTTGGGTCACTGCCACATTACACCGTCGTGTAATCACTCAGCCATAGGCCATGATCCCGTCTCTCTGAGTCTTCCCGATCCAGCGAATAAGGGGTTTCCTTGAACCCGCTGAATACGAGGGCGAGGAAACACTAATCAACCCCAAACAAGCCTAATATGGGCGGGTTACGCACATACTGTCGGCACACTCACACAACACAAACTCAATCTAGAACCTAACGTAATGATAAAGTTCTAGACACTAACCAGACACTCGACTCTACAACACAAACCAATAGTACCAGTAGTCCGGCCTATATGGCCTAAGACCCTGTGTACTAATAACTAAACAATAATATCGATACTAAACAACTCAATCAAACCGTTACCCAGATAGTCCAGCCTCCCGCTGAGAAACTATCTTTAAAGATAACGGGAACCTGCACTCAACCATATCAACACGCAAGAATAGAAAACATGATGCATCCTATTCTTAGTCCTAATCAGGTTATCAACTCAGTCATAATTCCATTCATCTCAGCTTAGCCCTTGCTAAACTGAGTCCGGTTCCGTAAATAAAATAGCCCTAAGGACTCTACCATTCAATAGAGTGATCAATCTACTCTATATGCAACTCGATCTACCCTAAATTCCTAGTGGAATTCAAACAAACCAACTCACAGTTTTCTTGCAGCTGGTTGATCGGAGAGAGCCTAGAAAAAACCCAATGCCTCTGTCTTCAATGGACTGGTATGGACGAATCAGGACTTGGACAGAACCTCCTCGGACTTCTGGATCTTCTTCTCGGACTTTCGGTAGAACAATGGCTCTTAAAAATGCTCTAACTTCTTCAAAACAGCTCCAAATCCTTCACTTCCTTTTTCTACTTCACTTTCCCTCTCTAGCCCAAGTTTTAGAGTGATGTTTGAGTGTGTGGAATGAATGAAACGAGCTGGGGGAGCTGGGTTTACATAGATATGGCCAACCATTGAAATGGTGCCACTCCATCGCCTGTGTGTCGTCCCGCATGCTTCCGGTCGCATGCGCGGCGACACACGGGCGTCCAAATGTCACCATGCATGACTCCTCTGCATGCCAGAAGCCAGCACCACGTCCAGATGTCATTCAGCATGGCTGGAGCTCATGCATCGCGACACACGGGCCACTGGGTGTCAACACGATGCCATGTCGTGCTTTGGGTGTCATGCTGCATGTGAGGCTTCATCCTGCGGAGACATGTCGTGCTACGGAGACACTAAGATGCTTGGATGAAGGACAGCACGTCCTGATCGCTCAGATAGGGCCACCTCGAGCTTCCCGGTTGATTTGTGCGATTTCAATCTTTCTGGTGAATTTTCGTCCCGCGATCAATCCCGAATATTTTCTGCTCCCGTTCTGATTCTCTAAATATTTTTAATAAACTCAAGATGAATACTGAGATCCTCTAAAAATATTTCCCGAGCCTCCGGCTTTTTCCAATAATTTCAAAAAACCAAAATTAGGGTTTTCGACCAACTTCGGGTTTTCCCGTCGTGCTTGCTTCCCGTCCTGCTTTCTCCCGTCATGCTTCCAAATTATAATATCTCTGAAATAATATTCTGATGATAGATGTGAAGTTTCACGGAAAACTTAGTGGCTAAGAAACGTCGGGTTTCTGAAACGTCGAGCTTCTAAACCGTCGTGCTTCCAAAAATGTAATTCTTCCAAAATCTTCGTCTGATCAATCTAAGACTCTTCTAAGAAAGGTAGATCAGCTTAATATGTCTCATGGTTCACTCACGATCCATTCCTCGACCACATCCTACTTCAAACTTCTCGGTTGGCCCGTACCGCCGGCGGTTCGATCATCAAGTTGATGCTCGACCAATCTTCTGTCTTCTCCGAACCATGTTAAGTTTCGTGTGATCAAAACTCAACATTACTCCAAATATGTAATCTACCAACAGCTTGGCTCCAGATTCTGACTTTCCCTTACTCGACCATTTTATCCCGAAGGGCGGGTTATCACATTCTTCCCCCCTTATTAGAATTCGTCCTCGAATTCTTAGTTGTCCAATGGCTCAGCTTCACGACATGTTCACCCCCTTGATGAAAATTTCTCCTTGGATCACTTGTCTCGCGGTCTTGATCACTTGATGTGCTTCTTTATCGGTTTGCCCTTGGTTTCCTCCTTTCGGTTTCTCTGGTCTCCACCCAAACTTCTGGTTCTGAACTCACTCCGTCTTGATACATCTCAAAGCATTCCTTTAGTCTTGAATCCGTCCTTCACTTCTTGATTTCCCATGCTTCACTCATTCTTAACTCATCTCCATATCGCTTCACTCTTATGCTGAATTCATCTTCATATTGCTTCACCGTATCTACTGCTCTCCCATGAGTCTCCTTCTCAAAGTTGCCAGAAAACTCTTCACTTGATGAATACTGAATCGTCTTCTTGCATTTACTCTGCCATAACGCGCACCATCTTTGCTTCTGATCACTGAAACCTTTCTTTTCCCAAAACTGATGAAGTCCTTTCTCAACGAAGTCTTGCTCATACTTGTCCAATCCATACCACTGTCCAGTCCCTCTGAATCTCTCTCTCTTCACTTTGGGTTTTTAGCCTTGAACTCTTTTCACTTTAAGGTTTCCATTCCTTAAAGTTCCGATCAACGAACACACAAGCTGCAACTCAAAAGAACACTTCACATGCAAGTTAGTAGACAATTAATCAAATAATCTACTAACCCAGCAAATACTAACAATTCAACCTAACCGCAATTCTAACCAGAAACCTAACAGTTCTACCCAAGCAACCTAACAGTTCTAGATTCCACTATCTCAATCCTAATTCCTAAAACCACAAATCCTATCGCTGGACGTGACCGGTTTCCCTAATGCCTTTTGTGACTCAATTTGACTCGATAAATATTTAAAACCGATTAAATCATGAGTTCCGGAAGCATGGACGAAACCATGCTCTGATACCACCTCTGTAACACCCCCGAACCGTCCTAAGCATAGGTCGACCCGGCCAGCCAACAATCAAACAAGAACAAGACTGACCGTCCAACCCAACACCATGGTCCGGAAGCGCTACGTGACGGGCTAGGGACAATCCGGTCAGAGTCACAAACTTTACTCCACGACCTAGACCAGTTCATCCACTAACTCGTCCCGCTGCGTCAAGGCATAAGGCTTTGCAACCCGTACCTAGAGTTAGCGTTTTCCGTTAGATCAAGGCCTAAGGCTTTTCAACCCGTTCCTTGACCTAATGTTGTGTTAGACCGGACTAGTCAAATATCAGAGTACTCATGAAGCGCATATAAAACAATTACTTTTATTGATTCAAGAAATATTCATACATTGAATAATTCAAGACTGGGCCCGGCCTAATGCCAAATCGAGTCAACATAACACAATTCACAATACCGTTTACAAAAGGCATGAAAATCTACACCGGCGGTCCTAACGTCCAGCACGAAGCTATCCGATCATCCTTACCTAAAGCGACCTGCAAAAAGGACAACGGAGTTGGATAAGTAATCTAGTATTACTCAGTGAGCTGGCGGCCTCTACCCGCAACCTAGACTCTACCCAGACAACCCAAAATAACAATCAATCTAGCCCTAGCATGCAATAAAAGCTAAGGCTAAGCAAACCGTTACTAAGTTAGACTTGGCCTCCTGCCATGATCTAGCTTCAAGTAACGGGAACCTGCATTAAAACAAGTCAACAAACAATCCCTAGTTAACCATATATACGCCTGAGTTCAATACTCATGTAGTGTTAGACACTTAGACTATGCAAGTATCATTAATCGATCGACCAACAATCAAACAAGAACATGATCGGCCAACCAATGATACCGCATAGCTTTAATATCCACCACCCTTCACAAGCAATCACTCAAACACATACAGGCCAACGTCAGGCCTACACTAACGAAATACACATCAAGCCTAATCCGGTACCTAAACCAGACTTAGGACTTAATGTCATAACCTGCAAGCAAATCAATCAACCACAATCACAATAATAACTATGAGTATCACGACTCGATCTAACTAGTAACACCGTATATCGGTGCTACACTGACTCGAGGGTTCCATAACCCTCTACGACACTCTAACACAACACAACACACTACCCCGGGAAATGGTGACTTAGTGTTCATCCTCTCTATCGGCAATATCCTATCTTCCTACCACAAAGGCCAGAAGAAGGAACTTTCAACCGACCGCAGCCCACAGTCCTTCGGGTCACCGCGCGACAGCCCACAGTCCTTTGGGGCACTGCCACATTACACCGTCGTGTAATCACTCAGCCATAGGCCATGATCCCGTCTCTCTGAGTCTTCCCGATCCAGCGAATAAGGGGTTTCCTTGAACCCGCTGAATACGAGGGCGAGGAAACACTAATCAACCCCAAACAAGCCTAATATGGGCGGGTTATGCACATACTGTCGGCACACTCACACAACACAAACTCAATCTAGAACCTAACGTAATGATAAAGTTCTAGACACTAACCAGACACTCGACTCTACAACACAAACCAATAGTACCAGTAGTCCGGCCTATATGGCCTAAGACCCTGAGTACTAATAACTATACAATAATATCGATACTAAACAACTCAATCAAACAGTTACCCAGATAGTCCAGCCTCCCGCTGAGAAACTATCTTTAAAGATAACGGGAACCTGCACTCAACCATATCAACACGCAAGAATAGAAAACATGATGCATCCTATTCTTAGTCCTAGTCAGGTTATCAACTCAGTCTTAATTCCATTCATCTCAGCTTAGCCCTTGCTAAACTGAGTCCGGTTCCATAAATAAAATAACCCTAAGGACTCTACCATTCAATAGAGTGATCAATCTACTCTATATGCAACTCGATCTACCCTAAATTCCAAGTGGAATTCAAACAAACCAACTCACAATGTTCTTGCAGCTGGTTGATCGGAGAGAGCCTAGCCAAAACCCAATGCCTCTGTCTTCAATGGACTGGTATGGACGAATCAGGACTTGGACAGAACCTCCTTGGACTTCTGGATCTTCTTCTCGGACTTTCGGTAGAACAATGGCTCTTAAAAATGCTCTAACTTCTTCAAAACAGCTCCAAATCCTTCACTTCCTTTTTCTACTTCACTTTCTCTCTCTAGCCCAAGTTTTAGAGTGATGTTTGAGTGTGTGGAATGAATGAAACGAGCTGGGGGAGCTGGGTTTACATAGATATGGCCAACCATTGAAATGGTGCCACTCCATCGCCTGTGTGTCGTCCCGCATGCTTCTGGTCGCATGCGCGGCGACACACGGGCGTCCAAATGTCACCATGCATGACTCCTCTGCATGCCAGAAGCCAGCACCATTTCCAGATGTTATTCAGCATGGCTGGAGCTCATGCATCGCGACACACGGGCCTCTGGGTGTCAAGACGATGCCATGTCGTGCTTTGGGTGTCATGCTGCATGTGAGGCTTCATCCTGCGGAGAGATGTCGTGCTACGGAGACACTAAGATGCTTGGATGAAGGACAGCACGTCCTGATCCCTCAGATAGGGCCACCTCGGGCTTCCCGGTTGATTTGTGCGATTTCGGTCTTTCTAGTGAATTTTCATCCCGCGATCAATCCCGAATATTTTTCCGCTCCCGTTCTGATTCTCTAAATATTTTTAATAAACTCCAGATGAATACTGAGATCCTCTAAAATATATTTCCCGAGCCTCCGGCTTCTTCAATAATTTGCGAAAAGCCGAAATTAGGGTTTTCGACCAACTTCGGGTTTTCCCGTCGTGCTTGCTTCCTCCTGCTTACTCCCGTCATGCTTCCAAATTATAATATCTCTGAAATAATATTCTGATGATAGTGTGAAGTTTCGCGGAAAACTTAGTGGCTAAGAAACGTCGAGGCTTCTAAACCGTCGTGCTTCCAAAATGTGATTCTTCCAAAATCTTCATCTGATCAATCTAAGACTCTCTAAGAAAGGTAGAGCAGCTTAATATGTCTCATGGTTCACTCACGATCCATTCTTCGACCACATCCTACTTCGAACTTCTCGGTGGCCCGTACCGCCCGCGGTTCGATCATCAAGTTGATGCTCGACAAGCTTCTGTCTTCTCCGAACCATGTTAGTTTTGTGGTGATCAAACTCAACATTACTCCAAATATGTAATCTCCCAAAAGCTTGGCTCCAGATTCTGACTTTCCCTTGCTCGACCATTTTATCCCGAGGGCGGGTTATCAC